>NW_027507758.1:603957342-604122342 GCF_037356315.1 Lithobates pipiens
AACTGCTTTCACACTGATGATTACCCACACCGCGGGTGCAGCGTAGTGCACCTGTGTCTATCCTGTGGATTAACTGAACTTTGCCATAGACTCTCGGCTTATGGGCTCCGCTCTGCAGCCACTTTCTTCCTCTACCGCCAGCTTCATTCACAACACCGATGATGTGGTATGGCGGGTCGGCAACCTGCGATCTGGGCTTGCTAACCTGCCATTCCAGAGCAGGAGGTTGCGGGCCACATCAAATGGCTCCGCGGGCCACTGGTTGGCCACCCTTGATCTAAACTGTAATACATAGTTCAGGACCCTATCTCTACCCGACGCAACAGTTTATCTATGCAAGGATGAGAGGAGGCCATTTGTTGGAGAAAAAAAAATAAAAAATCAGTGCTGTGAATCTTGCTCAATTTTCTCTTTTACCGGAGATTTAGAAAAAGAGTGCAGCCATAAAGATACGGAGAAAAAAATGAAAGAGGAGAGATAAAAAAAAAAAAAAAAAAAAAGGAGGGAAATAAGTGGAAAAAATTGGGAGAAAAAGAATAAAAAAAAGGGGGGGCGAGAAGAGAATGGAAGGGGGAAAGGAGGCAAGAGATGGGGGGAGGAGAAGGAGGCAAGAGATGGGGGGGAGGAAAGGAGGGAAGAGATGGGGGGGAGGAAAGGAGGGAAGAGATGGGGGGGAGGAAAGGAGGGAAGAGATGGGGGGGAGGAAAGGAGGGAAGAGATGGGGGGAGGAAAGGAGGGAAGAGATGGGGGGGAGGAAAGGAGGGAAGAGATGGGGGGGGGGAAGGAGGGAAGAGATGGGGGGGGGGAAGGAGGGAAGAGATGTGGGGGGGGAAAGGAGGGAAGAGATGGGGGGGGGGGGGAAGGAGATGGAAGGGAAGGAGGGAAGAGATGGAAGGGAAGGAGGGAAGAGATGGAACGGAAGGAGGGAAGAGATGGAACGGAAGGAGGGAAGAGATGGAACGGAAGGAGGGAAGAGATGGAACGGAAAGAGGGAAGAGATGGAACGGAAGGAGGGAAGAGATGGAACGGAAGGAGGGAAGAGATGGAACGGAAAGAGGGAAGAGATGGAACGGAAAGAGGGAAGAGATGGAACGGAAAGAGGGAAGAGATGGAACGGAAAGAGGGAAGAGATGGAACGGAAGGAGGGAAGAGATGGAACGGAAGGAGGGAAGAGATGGAAGGGAAGGAGGGTAGAGATGGAAGGGAAGGAGGGAAGAGATGGAAGGGAAGGAGGGAAGAGATGGGGGAGGGGGTGGGTGGTGAGCAAGGGGATGGGGAATAAAAGGATGTGGAATCCCAGAATACCTGAAGGTTCTGGATTTCAGAGTACTCTTTACATTCAGAATGCATTTGTCTCAGTCAAGATGTTCTAGATGAACTCAGTTGACAGTGTCGTTTGCAAGGAGAGCTTGCCCCTCGTCAGAGAAGACAGATTCCACAGGGTCCAAGTTTTTGAATAACGGTCATGTTGGTGCCGGATGAAAGGACAAGGTCCTCCATTTTATTTATATCCTCTACCTTTCTAAACCAGAGACCAATAGTCGGTGGGTGCAGAGATTTCCAGTTGAGAGGGATGCGCGTTTTGGCAGCGCCAAACCCTCGTTTTTTTGGCTTTGCAGATTTGGTACAAAAAAAAAAAACTCTCCTACACATGACTGAGTCTTTTTAGGGCCCATTTACACCTCTGTGTTTTGTAGCCTGAAGCGCCAAAATGCTGGAGGAATAAAAATAAATAAATATCAATTCTCTATGGTGATGGTTCATATCGCCACTCCAAGTCACCTGAAAGTTCTGGAACTTTTTTTGTAGTCAAAATCGGGCAGATTGGTGCATTTTTGAAGCATTTCTGTTCCATAAAAAGGCATGAAAACACTTGATTTGAGCATTTCTAATGCAATAAATGAATTTAAATAAAAAATCCAAATGTTAACCGTAATATTAACCTCTAACCCTAACATTAAACCCTAAACCTAAACTTCTAACCCTAATATTAAACCCTAACCCCAATATTAACCTCTAACCCTAATCCTAAAACCTAATATTAACTCCTAACCCTAATAAATCCTAACATTGACCCCTAACTCTAACCCTAAACTTCTAACCTTAATATTAAACCCTAACATTAAATGAATTGTAAAGGCAGAACATACGAAAATAAGATAAAAAAAAAAAAACCTTCTGTGTGTAGCAGCCCCTTCAGCACCCCCCAATTACCTACCTGGGCCCCTTCTCTCTCCAGCGATGTCAACGATCCCCTCAGCCATCCAGGACACGCCTCCTGATTGGCCGAGACAGAGCAGCAGCGCCACTGGCTCCCACAGTTGTCAAAGTCAGTCAGCCAATAAGGGGATAGAGGGGGCTGGGCCAGGTCTGGGCTCCGTGTCTGAATGGATAGACAGAGCTCTGACTCAGCTTGGGTGCCCCCCTGTAGCAAACTGCTGGCTATGAGGGCACTCAAAGGAGGGAGGGGTCAGGAGCAGCAAAGAGGGACCCGAGAAGACGAGGATCCGGGCTGCTCTGTGCAAAACCAACTGCATAGAGGAGGGAAGTATAACATGTTTGCTATTTTAAAAAAAAAAAACAAGCATTTACAATCACTTCAACCCTTAATCCTAAATTTTAACCCATAAACCTAATATGAATATTATCCCCTAACTAATCCTAAACTCCTAGCCCTAATATTAACCCCTAAACCTTACCTCTAATATTAGCCTTAACTAATGACAAAATAAATAAACCCCTAACCTTTCTTCCCTCACCCTTACAAAAAAAAAATAATAATAATAATAATAATAAATAAAAGCAAATGAAAAAACTGAAAAACTTATCAAGAAATGATGAAACGGGTCATATTTTTCTCTACTGGCAAATTAAAAACGCCAAAGCTCAAAATTTCCTCAAAAACACTACAAAAACGCACATAAAAAAACCCTTGAAAAAAACAATTACAAACAAACACACTCAGGTGTGCATGCAGCCTCAGTGTAACCCGACATGCTGGATGACCCAATCCCTATTTGCACAATAAGCTTTCTCTCCTGCGCCAAGGTGTCACAGTGCCAATAACAACTACTTTGTAGACACGAAAACCTATAGCTCTGGTATATAAACCCACATATCTCCACGACCTGTAACAAATGCTGAATTGCAATAAGCGACAAAACTCTGACTTATGGTCCAATGTCATGGCTCCAATAACACGACAACACCACTAGGCAATTGTGTGACTATTTCTCCATATTGCCTCTATGATCACAGCCTCATCTAGCTTCAAAATGTTCAATGTTTGGTGTATTTTAAACCCATGCACAGAGCCTGGAGCAATAGCAGATCCACCTGACCGGTGTCATATAGTCAGAGCACGCAGCTGTTTAAAAAAAAAAAAAAAGAAAAAAAAAAAGAAAAACGAACAACACGTTGATACTTGGGAACAATGACACGCTGACACTTGGGGGTCCCAGAACAATGGCACGCTGACACTTGGGAAGGACTGAGAACAATGCAAATGACAGGTAATGGTTCCAGAATAATGACACCCTGACATTTGGGGGTCCCGGAACAATGACACCCTGACACTTGGGGGTCCCCCAACAATGATACGCTGACACTTGGGGGTCCCCCAACAATGATACGCTGACACTTGGGGGTCCCCCAACAATGATACGCTGACACTTGGGGGTCCCCCAACAATGATACGCTGACACTTGGGGGTCCCCCAACAATGACACGCTGAGAATAGAATACACAGAAAAAGTAGCTATGGTGGCACTACATTCTAGGATCAGAATTCCTGAAATAGAAATCAGGACAGATAGAATGGCACAATACACAGTTCTATATACCAGTAAATATGATGGTGTTCAGGCTGGACTTTCCCCAGAGCTCCATGAAATGCACCACATCCCCAAATCGCAGGGTGGGGTGCCCGGTGAACACTACACACGGCTGCTTGAAGTCATTGCTGAAGTCTCCATGGATGCTGGGGTAATGTTTTAATTTGTTAGTCTGGATTAGCTGATAGAAATAAACAAAAGAAGATATAATGGGTTAATCAAAGGAATCAGGCAACACCAAAGTATCAATCTGTGCACTCTGTTTAGATTGGGGTGGGAAGTGGGGGGGCCACATAGCTACCTTTGGCGCTAAAACACACAGGGCTCCTTGCACCTAGCTTCTTTTGTTGTAGGAAGCAGATGCTGCTTATTGCCCTTCATTGCTCCTGTCACTCAGTGTCCTTTGCTGTTAGGATGCAGGAAGCTCCTACTGCCTTGCATCTTTTGTTATTAGTAAAAGGCAGATCATGCCACTTAGTATCCTTCATCATTAGAATGCAGGCAGCCATTGCTTGTCTCCAAGATGTAAGCAGCTATTGCTGCTTAGAGTCCCCTTTGTCACTAGGATTCAGGTGGTTCCCTCCACCTCGCTTCTTCATCTAGGGATGCAGGTAACTCTTGTCACCGAACGGCCTACATCACTAGGACACAAGTGACTCCTACAGCATGCCATCTTTTGTTGCTAGGATGCAGGCGGATCCTGTTGACAAGTATCCTTTGTTACTAGGAGGCAGGCGGCTATTGCCCCTTAGAATCAATTGTCGCTAGGATGCTGCCTAGCCAATTTTGTTTCCAGGATGCAGGCTGCTCCTGTCGTTGAGTGTCCTTCATCGCTAAGATAAAAGCATCTATTACTGCCTAGCGTCACTAGGATACTGGCGGTTCCTCACACACAACTTGCTTTGTCGCTAGGAATCAGACACCACCTAGTGCTCTTCACTGCTAGAACACAAGATGCTCCTGGCACCAAGTGTCATTAGGAAGGGGGTGCAACATGCCGGTATTGAAGTGGTTACAGAAGGCAACTCCATACTTCATAGTATTTCAATAAAATGGAACTAAACCCTTCGATTTAATGGTCTCCCAAAACAGTTATATTCAAGGCATGACGTGAACAATGACTGTCACAGTTGCTTGTGCTTTCAGCTGAACGGTTAAGCCATCAGATGGCTTGTATTATAACTGATCACATATGCAGCACTATGGCAACTGCAAATCAAATATAGCCTAATATGGCGGCTTCCTGGGCTGTAAACTAGTATAGGAGAGTTTATTTCAACATTAATGGGCAGTTTGTTCCTCTCATTCTATCACACAACACCCTTATTTTCTCTTTTAAGTTGAAAACAGACAACTGTCATTTGACTGATGAAGTCACTTCTCGGGTAGAATGGATTTTCTTACCTCAGCATGAGGAAAAGGTGGCTCGGGTAAGTAGACTTTGTTCTGTTTGTTGTGACACAGCCTGGAGAATGATGTATAAAAAACAAAACAAAAAAAAAAACAGTGGGTAAATCCATTGATATCTTGTGCACAACTTTGGGCAACTCAAATAACCTATCCTACCCTATCACTACAATGCAGCCTATTACTCTGCCTACCCCTACTAAGGAACCCGTCACTCCACCTACTACTGTGGAGATTATTAATCTGCCTACCCCTACTATGAAGCCTATCACTCCATCTACCACTACTGTGGAGCCTACCACCCTACCTACTCCTACCATGGAGCCTATCACTTTGTCTACCACCACTATGGCCCCCATCAAGCTGCCTAACTCTACAAGGGAGCTGATCACCTTGCTTACCTTTAAAGTGATTGTCTCAGGTTTAAAAAACAACAATACAAAACAATAGTTATACCTACCTCATCTATGCAGTTGGTTGCACAGGGCAGCCCAGATCCTCCTCTTCTCAGGTGCCTCTTTGCTGCTCCTGGCCCTTCCCTCCTGTCGAGTGCTCCAACAGCAAGTAGCTTGCTATGGGGGCACCCAAGCCAAGCTGCAGCTCCATGTGTCCATTCACACACAGAGCTGCCGTTCGGCCCTGCCCCCTCTCCCCTAAATGGCTAACTGACTGATTGACAGCCGCGTAAGCCAATGGCGCTGCTGTTATGTCTCGGCCAATCAGGAGGGAGAGTCCTGGATAGCCGACGGATTAGTGGACATTGCTGGACAGAGATGGGGCTCAGGTAAGTTTTTTTTTTTGGGGGGGGGGGGGGGGGCTGCACACAAAAGGCTTTTTTATCTTAAAGCATAGAAAGCATTAAGATAAAAAACCTTCTACCATTAAAACGCCTTTAATATAAAGCCTACCATAGAAACGTGACTGCAGAAAAAGACTGAACAGTCCATCAAGTCTGTCAATTTTTTTTTATTTTTGTGTATTTTTTGTTACCTTTTTAGTCTCAGTATAGATCTATGTTTGTACCAAGCAACCCTATTTACCTCCTTGATATATTCAATCGTCTACCCTTTCCCTTCTTTCCTCCAAACTGTACATATTAAGTTCCTGAAGTCGCTCTCAAATATATTTTCTCCCCCAGACCTTTCACCATTTGTGTTACCCATCTCTGGGTGTGTTACCCATCTCTGGTCTCCTACCTTATCAATATCTTTCCGTGAGGTCTCCAGAACTGGACACAGTATTCTAAATGAGGTCTCACTTAAAGAGGAAGTAAACCCTGATGAGTTTACTTCCTCTTTCATTCCCTGCAAAGGTAAAGTATAATGGACTACTATGCATCGCATAGTAATCCATTATGTGTCACTTACGTAGACAGCGGTGCCTGTCTTTCGGTAAATATCTCCTAAACCGTGTAGGTTTAGCAGATATTTCTTGGACCTACAGGTAAGCCTTAAGCTTACCTGTAGGTCAAAGTGTGTTGTAAGGGTTTACAACCACTTTAAGATCTATATAGATGAATCAGGAACACCTTCCCCTCCTGCTGGCGATCCTCTAGTGATATAAAGATCTATATAAGGAAATCAGGACCTCCTTCCTCCTGCTGGTGATCCCTCTAGTAAAGCATCCTAGCATTCCATTAGCTTTCTCCACTGCATGTTCACACTTTTTGCTATCTAAAATAAGTACCCCCAAATCTTTTTTCCTCTGTAGTGCTGACCAACACTATACCACCTACCACTCCGCCTACTTTTGCTATGGACCATATCACTCCGCCTACCTCTTCCACGGAGCCCATCGCTCCGCCTACCTCTTCCACGGAGCCCATCGCTCCGCCTACCTCTTCCACGGAGCCTATCGCTCCGCCTACCTCTTCCACGGAGCCTATCGCTCCGCCTACCTCTTCCACGGAGCCTATCGCTCCGCCTACCTCTTCCACAGAGCCTATCGCTCCGCCTACCTCTTCCACAGAGCCTATCGCTCCGCCTACCTCTTCCATGGAGCCTATCACTCCACCTACCTCTTCTATTTAGCCTATCACTCTGCCTCCCTCTTTCATGGAGCCTATTGCTCCACCTACCTCTTCCATTGAGCCTATCACTCTGCCTACCTCTTCTATGGAGCCCATTACTCTTCCTACCTCTTTTATGGAGCCTATTACTCTGCCTATCTCTTCTATGGAGCCTATAACTCTAACTAACTCTTCTATCGAGCCCATCACTCTGCCTACCTATTCTATGAAACCTATCACTCTATCTTCTCCTACTATAAAGCCTATCACTCCACCTATCACTACTTCGAAGCCTATCACTCTACCTAACACTACCATGGAGCCTATCACTGTATCTATCCCTACATTGGTACACAAATAAGATATACCTGTGCTTAAATCCCAATAGCTCAGAAGGTATTGGCTCATCCAGAATTTTTACACCTACTATGGAGCCTATGACACCCCTTTAGTACCTGATGGATTATATACCGTATATGTATAAGCTACTGTTATTTGAGCACAGCAAAATCTTATTTCTATTGGATAGTCCAGGTCAGTGACCAGATCTGAATGTATGTGAATTAAAAATTCTTGTTTTTGTGCAAAGTTTTCAAGAAAGTGTGTATAGCAGTGTGCACAGGGTTAATTTAGAATTTTTACACCTACTTTGGAACCCACCACTCTACCTACCATTACTACAGAGCCTATCACTCTTATCTACACACTGCTTAACCTGGAACCTGACACCCGGCCTACATTATGGAGCCCATCACTGGTTTAGTCAGTTTCAATTTTACTTTCCTCAACCACCACAGCCCATCTCTCGGCTTTGAAGATGACATCATCTTTTTGTGTTACAAATCCATATCAGAGTCACTGGACCCTCTTGGTAAAACTTTACTCCTCTAGATAAACCCTCCCTGACTATGGGAATGCGATTCCCTGCTCCTGTGTCCCCTGGGTGAGACCCATAACTATTTTTTGCCCATTTAGCAGATATAGTGTCAAACCGTGACCTATGACTGACTGTTTAACCTGTCCACCTCTGCCCCATAGAGGCATTGCCTCCTCTACTGTTCCCAGACAGCACAGTGTTGTCCGGGAAGAGTGTTGTCACGGTCCCTACCGTGCCATGCAGACAGCCAGGCGTGGTCACACCCCAAGTGGCTCAAAGAGGTATTGAAACTATGACTGCATGTTGAGTGCTCCTGTTACCTTGCCTCTGAGCCAAACCTCAGTTACTTTCAGCCTGCTTTCCAGCTTTGCACAGTTCTGCATAAAATACTAGGACCATACTCTGGATCTTGTTGCAATTAGTGCCTTTCACTCTTGGTTCAGCTGAGGCAGTTTATCCAATCAGCTGGGTATAAAGCATTGCCTCACTCTAAGGGCTTTGTCAGTTCATTGTCTCTTGTCTCTATCGTTGCCAAAGGTTCCTGTGTTCAAGTTACAGTGTTCCAAGACTGACCCCGGCTTCTGACCCTGGCTTGTATATCGTTTATTCTGACTAGAATCACTGATTACAGCTTTACCTGGACAATCCTTGGGCAAATTCCTGTCAAGCCCCCGTGCACAGATTCACAGCCCAGGTAGCTCATCTCTTTGTTACCGTGGGCTGTGTATATTTGCAAGGGTGAGCCTACATCTCTGCGCCATGGACTCCAACCTAGGTAAGCCCTCACAAGTGTAGCTAATACCGCAGCGGTAGATTAGAAAACTCTCCAGCCCACATCTTGCCTGTTCAATCCAGGTTTTCTGTAGCTCCGTCCAATGCATTTTGTCACATGTTGCGTCATCAGGGGCACATTTGAAACACATTTAATCCCAGAGGAAGTGTGAATTTCAGTTCACCCATTTCCTGCCCTATTTGCAGGGAAAGTGATACAGGCACCCTTTAGATGTGCATGTCGCAGGGAGGGAGCTGGCTACCGGATGGCATAGACTTTAGCTATGCCGTCTACCTATCAGTTGCATGGTTACATCAGAACTGCTTCTGAAAAAGGAATTAAGCAACTGATCAGCACTAAGGATGGGCTCAGGCCTGTTCGCAGCTCCATGTGCCCGCACCGACCAGGAAGCTTACACTGCACGGCGCTAATCAAAGGCAGGGAGACATTTCTTGATCTGCGGCTGCACAGATCGGGAAATGTCTCACTGCCTGTGATTACCACCTTGCATTGTAAGCTTCTTGGCGGGCACGGGCACATGGAGCTGCGAACACGCCTGAGCTCATCCTGAACCAGCACAGCTTTACAAGTCTGTACCATCCAGTGGCCAGCAGGAAGAAACATGCTTGTCTAAAGGGTTGCCAGCGATGCAGTCTTTTACCCATGCTCATCACTTACTCTCTCTGTATGCTCCCATTCAGATGCACTGCGAGTAAAGGGCGATATTTAAAAAGCAAAATGAATTGTAGACACAAGCATAAGAGAAATGAATGCAGATGGGGATCTCTAGATTGTCTCGAAGATGTTTATGTGGACTAAGCTTACACAGAATTTTAAAGGAAACATGATAAAAACAATTGAGATATAAAACTTGAAGCATATACATGTATATATTTTTTTTTACTCAAGTTATGCTTTAAAAAATTACGGTATAACCATATCATGTAATCTACCACTCTGCAAAGATCTGTGAGAACTCCAGGGAACTGTTGGCCACCGGAGAGATGAAGTACAGGGGGACGTTGGAAAGGCCGGCAGAATCGATATACTGATATAAGCACTCCAGCAGGTCATAGATAACACCGGAGGGGTAACAAGGCACTAGCACATTGCCACCATTACGTATGGTCATTGCTATAGCAGAATAAAAAGATAAAAAGATATATATTTTAGAAATAAAATGAAGGTGGATAGAACGTAAACAATTAAAGTGGACCTCTAGACAAAATAAAAAATATACATACAGTATCTCACGAAAGTGAGTACACCCATCACATTTTTGTAAATATTTTATTCTATCTTTTCATGTAACACTGAAGAAATTACACTTGGCTACAATGTAAAGTAGTGAGTGTACAGCTTGTATAACAGCTAATTTGCATATTATCCACCCTACCAGCCTCAGAAGCAATAAAAAGAGACTGGTAATTGGTTACAGTGAAGATATCCTAAATTAGTTACGGTAGTAAAAAACATATACCAAAAAGATTTTTTAAGACTATATATATTTTTTTGGGGTACAATTACAAGAAACAAAACCCGACCACTTACCAAGATTGCTGCAGAACTCGCCCACCATGCCGTCTGGATTGGCGGTGGGTATCTGGGTGAGACCGGTCAAAATCAGAACGTCACTATTCTTAAGAGCGGCTTGATCCATCGCCTGAAAGAGAAGATTTGAGCTCAAGCTCTTCGCATGTATCCCAAGGCTGGCAACTCATTGCAAACGAATGATCTGGAAATCTTGAAGTATGTGGTCATTTATTTAATGCCAGTTCACAACACATGCAGTCCGGTGCGTTCTTTTTCTGCATCAAAAACGCATGGAAAGAAGGTTATACGCTTTTCAATGGCATAGTTCACACCAGTGCAAAGTAGAACATGCTGTATTTTTTTCCTGCACTGGAACGCTGTAAAACACATTATAAATGCATTGGAAGGCACCGGAACGCACTTTAACACACTGGAATATACATGTCCTTATTTAAGGTTAAAAAAAAAATCAAAAAAAAGGAGGGGGGGGGGGCGTGTCCTGACCATGGAGGAGTGAGGACGTGCTTCACCTCAGCTCCGCTCCATCACCGCTTACATTAGCTACCCTCAGCGGGGAAAATCGATCTACACCACAGGGCTCCATGTCCCAACGCTCCCGGCAGTCTTCCCGACCGCCGCAGGGTAATAAAAAGCGGCAGGGACAGCTGGATCAGTTCTTCCCGGGCCCCCACGGACAGGGCCGCGACGGATCCAATATGGCGCCGACCGGGAAGCCTCAGAAAGCTGGGAAATCCTCACAGCCTGCTACAGCGGCGCCTCTTCAGCAGACCGGACCATCTCCCCTGGCCTCTCCGGTACCCTCACCGGGATCGGTAAGCGATTCGCCCCCCCCTGCCTCCCCCGGGTCCCTGGATGGCCGCTCAGAGGTCTCAGACCTCATGGGAGATGATGCAATCCGCCGCCATATTATGTCTCTCCCCACCAGAGAAGACCTGGAGAGGTTCACTAGCAGAGTGGAGAAAGCCTTCACAGCTGATATTGCCCAACTTAAAGCTGATACCACACCTGGGTCACCGGGTGGAGGCCCTGGAAGAGAAGCTAGAGGAGACTCTCCCCGCCATTGCCCTGCTGCAATCTAGGTGCCAAACACAGGACCATCAGCTTGATGTACTGCTGGGGCAATTAGATGATGTTGAGAACTGCAGCAGGAGGGCCAATATCAGGATTAGAGGACTCCCAGAGGCTACTGGACCCAGGGACATTGTCCCCACTCTGACAGATATCTTTAGAGACATATTGGGTCTCCCAGCCACTGCTCCTATTGAAATAGACCATGCCCACAGAGCACTGCGCCCCCCGTCTCAAGACGCTGACAATTCCAGGGACATAATCTGTAAACTTCACAAATACACTATCAAAGAACGGATTATGCAAAAAGTGCGGGGTAAGCCCTTTTATGATTTTGATGGTGCTCAACTGACTTTCTATCAGGATCTCTCGAGGCGCACCCTTATGCAGCGGAGAGCCCTCCGTCCGCTCCTTTCTGTGCTCCAGGCCGCAGGACTGGCCTACCGCTGGGGCTTCCCCTTCTCTCTGCATGTACTCAAAGATGGCAAGCAAGTGACCCTGCGCACTAAGGACGATCTTCCACACTTTCTATCCTCTCTGGGGCTGGAGCCTGTGGACTTTCCGGATTGGAGAGGACCTCCGAGCGACTTGCTTGCCCCCCCCCTTCCCCCGAGATGGTCTACAGTCACACGCAAGCACCGGAGGAGGGACAGGCACAGTTCGACCCCGGACCCTTCAGTGGTTCCTTCTACCACCTGAGACTGATGCCGAGCCTGGGCTGTGTAAGGGACAGCTGATTGCTGACTTTCTCTGATGTGATTGATGGTGTCTGGGCCCCCCCACAGGACTTGCGAGTTTGCGGTTTCGACCCTGAGCCCCCCCTTGGGTGCTCCGGGGAACAGGCTGTGCCCTTTGAGGCTGCAGACTCTGGCTGCCGTGGCGGCAAGAATTTCTGGTGACTTGTCTCCAGCCTTAGATACTGTTCGACTATCAGACTGGGCCTACATGGCGGAGACTGTTTGCACTCCCGATATAGGAGGGTGATCTGCCACGGCGCCCCCCTTTTTTCCCTTTCCCTTTTTGTGGGGCACTAGGGGAGGGGGGGGGGGTTGTTTTTCCCCTTTTTTTTTCTTGCCTATGCAGCTACCTTTGTGATCCCCCCCTCCACGGACTGAAGTTTGTTGTGACTCCACCACGGTGGTGGGGCCCCTGCCAGGGACCGGCCAGACCCCACGTCCATGAACGCAATCAGTCTACACTGTTTTTTTTCTTTTTTATTGTTTATTTTTTTATTTTTTTGTCTGCTTTTTTTGGATCGGATTTTCCCCCGGATTGAGGCTATACTGCTTCCGGATGTGGTGGGCGGGGCGGGGGCCTTCTCTTTCCCCCCTTGTTTTGGTCCACGTTCCCCACATAGGCCACCCATCCATGGGTTTAGTTCCCTATTGGGACTTTAGGAGGTGGCTGGGAACCCCCCCGGTGGGTCGGGTGGGTCCCATCCTCCACCAAGCCGCTGCATTGTACAACTTTGATGTAGCTATGTTGTTTTTATGTTTTTGGTGTTTCTGTACTAACTCCTTGTGTTCTTTCTCTCCCTATCTCTCTCCTCTTCTTCTCCCCCCCTTTTTATCCCCCCCCCTTCCTAGGAGCCTGCCATTGGCACGGTCCCTGCACCAGGTGAGTTGGGACGTTCGCTCAGTCCTCCACCTCCAACTCTCCCATGTCTACACTCCAGGTAATTTCCTACAATGTACGGGGTCTCTGCTCTTCGGGGAAAAGGAACAAATTGTGGTGGGAACTTAAAAAGTTGAAGGCCCAAGTGGTCTTTCTACAGGAAACGCATTTTACCAGCCACTCCCTACCCAGGTTGCCCACCCACATGTTCAATCAATGGTTTCACAGTACATCTCCTAAGGCCAAATCCAGAGGGACTGCCATAGCGTTCCATAAGACGTGCCCTTTTCAGCCAATAGATAGCAAAATTGACCCCCAGGGCCGATTTGTTTTCCTAAAGGGCACCATAGCTGGGAGCATGTACACATTCGCCTCCCTTTACGCCCCCAACTCTGATCAGCTTACCTTCTTAGACAACACCCTTGACCTATTGTCAGATTTTAAAGCCGGGTATTTGATTTTAGGCGGGGACTTTAATGTCTGCCCGGACCTGCTGCTCGACACTTCGAGCACCCGACCCTCACACTCCCATGCTTTTTTCAAACACTTTCGCAAATCACTGCAGGCACACCTTTTACTTGATACCTGGAGGATTCTACATCCTTCCGGACAGTACTTTACTTATTACTCGACCGTCCATGACGTGTACACGTGCATAGACCATGTCTACGTTGACCGTCCCACGCTTGAGCTTCTGCAGACGGCATCCATTGGCAGCATCACCTTATCGGACCATGCTCCGGTTGGAGTGACCATTCAGCTACCCTCTAGTCCCCATAGGGCCTGGACGTGGAGACTGAACGAAAATCTCCTGGATGACTCTGCGGCGGTTGCCAAGGTGTCGGAGACCATCTCCCACTATTTTAGGGAGAACGCCTCGGATGAACTAAGTGCGGGTGTGCTTTGGGAAGGGCACAAAGCCGTGATTAGAGGTGAACTCATATCAATAGGCTCCCAAATCAAGAAAATGCGCCAAGTGGATTTCAACAGGGTTCTGACCGCCTTACAAGCAGCAGAACTCTCCCATAAGCAGGGGGGAGGCCCAGCGGCTAAGCAGAAGCTTTTTGAGTTGCGTGACCTGTTTTTACGTTTATTAGATCGCCACACGAGTAGACAGGCCAGGCATCTTTCACACAGATACTATGAACATGTTAACAAATGCGGTCGTATGCTGGCTAGGGCCCTCCGCAAGAAACATGACCAAGCCTACGTACAGAAGCTTCGTTCCCCCTCAGGTGACATTTCGGTCCAATCCAACAAGATTGCTTCAGGGTTTCAGGAATTTTACGCCCAACTTTATAACCTCTCCCCGGCCTCGCCCTTAAGCGCTCAGCCTCCCAAGTCTGCTGCCATTCAAGAATATCTAGCGTCGGCGGGAGCCCCTACACTTACCGCGGAACAATGCGTCGACTTGGAGCGGCAAATTTCGCCGGAGGAAATTGCGCTAACGGTGAAGTCCCTGCCCAAGGGCAAGAGCCCGGGACCAGATGGTTTTTCTGGTACCTACTACAAGATTTTCCTGCCCCTCTTAATGCCACATATGTGTACCTATTTTAATTCAGTCGCGGAGGGGAATTGTATCCCAACCGAAGCACTGTTGGCACACATTACGGTGCTGCCAAAAGAGGGCAAGGATCCTACCGTCCCCCAGAGCTACCGCCCGATATCCCTCCTTAACGTCGATATTAAAATCCTAGCAAAAGTCCTGGCAAACAGACTTGGGAGTCTTCTGCCCCAAATTATCCACCCAGACCAAACAGGGTTTATTCGTGGCAGGGAAGCGAGAGAGAACTCCATCAGGGCAATTCAACTCATTCACTGGGCACGTAACAGTCCCAATCCTAAACCCTGCATCGTCCTTTCGACGGACGGCGAAAAGGCGTTTGACCGCGTCGACTGGGGGTACTTACGGGTGGTACTGGAAGCTCAGGGGTTAGGGACGCGTATGCTGTCCTCGATTATGGCCCTGTACTCCACTCCGTGTGCACAGGTGAAGGTGAATGGGGTGCTTTCCTCCCGGTTCCCGATTCGAAACGGCACGAGACAGGGGTGCCCGCTGTCTCCCCTCCTTTTTGCCTTGGTCCTAGAACCACTGCTCTGTATGGTGAGGGCGAACGCAGACATTAGGGGCCTGAAGGTTGGGATGACGGAGCACAAGCTGTCGGCGTATGCGGACGATGTGCTCTTCTATCTCTCTGAACCCCTGATCTCGTTGCCGGTTCTGTTGAAGGAGCTGAGGACTTATGGTGAGTTATCCAATTTCAAGATAAACCTTTCCAAGTCGGAGATTTTACCTATTCACCTTGCCCCGTCTCAAGCGGAGCATTTGAAATTAGCATTCCCCTTTACCTGGGCCACGTCTTCTATTAAAGTACCTGGGCATTCAGTTGACAAACCGCTTTGATGCCTTATATGCCACCAATTTCCCCCCCTTATTACATACGGTCAAGGCGGATTTGTTGCAGTGAACCAAAACCGCTTTTACGTGGTTAGGCTGCATTAATATTATTAAAATTAATATCCTGCCCCGAGTACTATTTTTTCTACAAATGATACCCATCTCCCTCCCTAAATTGTTTTTTACCCAACTGAATAGCATTCTGTCGGCATTTGTGTGGAACACAAAGAAACCTAGAATAGCCATGACCTTGCTGAAGCGTTCGAAGCTGGCGGGAGGTTTGGGGGTTCCAGATATCCAGAGGTACCACAGGGCTATTGTCCTACAGAGGATACTTAATTGGAAATTTCATACTAAGTCAAAAATGTGGGTCTCTCTGGAAAAATGGCTGGCTGGGAGAGACTTGGCGTATGAACCCTGGTTGTCCCCGGAACATAGGGGGCTGTCGGAAGATGTCTCCCCTCTAAGGCCGCGTACACACGGGCGGACTGTTCGCCCAACTTAGTTTGTCAAACAATCCGACAAACAGTCCGCTCAAAATTTGCATGAGCGGACTTGACCACACACGATGAACAAACAGTCCGCTGAAAGCGTGCGCGATGACGTGAACGGCACGTACGACGGGACTAGAAAAACGACGTCCTATACACTGCAATGCAACCTTCGTCGTGTAAATTCTTTCTGAGCATGCGCGAGACTTAGTTTGTCGAACAAGCCTACACACGAGCGGACTGTCCGCTCAAACCAAGTTTCAGCGGACTGTCTTACGGGAATTCCGAAAAACTTTGTTCGTCAGACTGTCCGCTGAAACTGTCCGCTGAAGCCCACACACGAGCGGACTGTCCGCTGAAACACTGTTCAGCGGACAAAGTTGGGCGAACAGTCCGCCCGTGTGTACGCGGCCTAACTGTACAATCTCTTTTAATATGGGATAAAATGAACAAGACGCTGGGTCTGTCCCCCCCTGTTTCGCCGCTTGCCCCGTTGGGGGGGTTCCTGTGGTTGCCGCCGGGGGAACGGAGGGCCTTTTTTGGCCCCTGGGCAGCCGACGGGAATGCCCGTTGTGGACAGTTTCTCAGCGGAGGCCAAATGGTCAGCTACGAATCCCTGCAGACCGGGCACGCGCAGACAGCCATGAACTTTTGGCGATACAGGCAATTGCACCACTTTTTTGAAGTCCATGGCCACTCAATCAGGGATGAAGCGCTCCTTACACCTTTTGAACGTCTTTTTGTTGAAGACGAACCCACTCCCCACATGATCTCAGAATTATATCGCTTGCTTGGCGCTGTTACCGAGGTCGCTAGACCAACGTACATACGGGTGTGGGAGAGAGAGCTGCAACTTGACTTTTCCACGACCCAACTGTCCCATCTATACAAACTCACTCACACAAGCTCCATGGAGTCCAAAACCCAAGAAACTAATTATAAAGTCCTGTCTCGCTGGTACAGAGTGCCGGCAGACCTAGCACGTATCTACCCTTCGGTATTGGACCGGTGCTGGAGGGAATGTGGCCAACTGGGCACCCTCCTTCACATTTGGTGGGATTGCCCACGAATTAAGCCATTTTGGGCGGACATCCGATCCCACATAAAAGCAGTCTTGCATTTCGATGTACCACTGTCTCCGACCAACTATCTTTTACACATCCCTCCGATCCCGATTGGTAGATACAAAAAGAGCCCTTTGCCGCATCTGTTGAACGCGGCCAGACGTCTTATACCGATCTACTGGAAACAAATCAGGACTCCCACGGGGGAAGACTGGGTCAAAAAAGTGAATGACATTAGAGAGGCTGAACATTGGGTGGCAACCTGTAGAGGTACACGGGCTAAGTTTGACAGCATATGGCAGTCACGGACAACCTACATGTCCGAAACTATATACGCTACCTCCAGTCTGGACTTGGCTCTACTGGAGCTGGCGGAACCTTCTTTGAGATCCCGCACACACACTGATGTTCCCACCTAGTGGTTGTTTTTCGCCTTCTTGCCCCATGGACGGAGTGTCGAATTTGCTGCTGAGACTCGCCTGGTGCTGGACCGCTGCACTTCTCAGGGATGTCAGGTAGGCTCCACCCTCCTTCCTCACCCCATTTCCCAATCCCCTCTTTACCCCTTCTCATCTCTCTATCACCCTTTCTGCTGTTCTTCTTTACTTTCCTTCTCTGTACTCTACACTTTAAGACGTTGCTTTTTATTGACCTACGTGGTATTGAGATGTGATGGAGCGTTAGGCTTCCTGTGGGCTAGTTGGTCCTGCAGCCGCCCTGTTTAGCTGGCGGGGGGGAATCCTCCTGTCCGGAGGGGTCCATGCTGGGACGTCTCTCCTGGGCGGGGGGGTTGCTGTGGGTCTGTCTTACCCCCGGGGGACGCTCGGAGGAGGTAGCTGGAGGTGTTTGTGCCCCTCTCTCCTGGGCGGCCGCCGGGGGTGGTCCCATGCCTCCCCGGCCTTCTGTATGGCGGGGGGTGGGGGAGTAGGCCCCGGCCCGTCCTCTCCTTCCAATTCAGAGGCGCCTTGGAGCGGGGCCCTAGCCCATAGAAATCGGAATAGGCATGAGTAGGCAAGAAGACACTCCAGACGTTTATTACCAGTCACTTGCCTGACTCATGTGTCTGACATAAGCCGCCAACTCTCGGCCACCAGGACAGTTCTTATGGGTGTCATTGTTTCCTGCGGTTTATTTGTTCTGTATTTGGACCTGACACGCCTGTCTACTGTATACTTCAGTGTATTTTACTGTTAAACTATTTCAAAATAAAGATTTTACAAAAAAAAAAAAAAAAGGAGGGGGGGAGGGGGTGCACTGGACTGCATTAAAAATGCACCAAAAACGCTCATGCAGAAGATCATCTAGAACGTATCCGAACTGCATTTCTATGGTGTGAAATCCTTAAAGATATTATCAGGGGAAGAATTCCAACATGTACTAAGGGCCAGTTCACACCATAGAAATGTAGTCCGGATGCGCTCTGGATGCTTTTCTACATGCACGTTTTTGGGTGGGTTCCAGTGCATTGTTAATGTAGTCCCGTGCATTTCCCCCCTTTTTTTTCTTAACCTAAAATAAGGACATATGCTTCCAGTGCATTTTGGGGCATTTTACCGCATTCCAGAACAGTCCAGTGCAGAAAAAAATGCAACATGCTCTACTTTTTTTTTTTGTCCTGGAACGCACTGGAACTGAATGCACTGGTGTGAACTATGCCATTGAAAACCACATAACCTACTATCAAAAGCGCACTGGACTGCATGTGGTGTGAACTGGCCATGTGCAGTGTCTTCCCAAACCTTTTGGTCATGGGCCACTCAAACAGGCAGGCCCCGGCGGCCGCATCATTGGATTTGTTTGACAGCAGCGGGAGCCAATGACTGCGCTGTTATCTAGCCAATCAGGACACGAGACACTGACTAGAGCTGGTGTGCTTGTCCCCAGGGGGAGAAAACAAGGGTTCAGGTAAGTAAAACGGGGGCACTGGGGGGCTGCTGCACTACAAAGTTTTTAAACTCAATGCATAGAATGCATTGAGGTGAAAAACCACAAAGGTTTACAACCCCTTTAACCACTTGCTTACTGGGCAATTAAACCCCCCCTCTTATCCAGACCAATTTTCAGCTTTCAGCGCTGATGTAATTTGGATGACAATTGCGCGATCATACAACACTGTACCCAAATTAATTTTTTAGACTTTCCCCCCCCCCCCAAATAGAGCTTTCTTTTGGTGGTATTTGATCACCAGTGCGATTTTATTTATTTATTTTTTAACGTAAAAAGCCTTTTTTTTTTTTTTTTATTTTGTTATAAAAATTTTAAAACGGGTAATTTTTGTCTGTCATTGATGTACGCTGATGAGGCGGCACAAAAGGGCACCAATAGGTGGCAGTGATGGGCACCGATCGGTTACACTGATAGGCAGCACTTCTAGTTGGCACTGATTGGCACCACTGGTGGCACTTGTGGGCATTTTCAGATGGCATAAATGGGGCATAATTGCCTCTTCCTTTTCGGGACCGATGTCCCTTTAAGATGAGCCAGGGATCGGCTTTTTTTTCTCCTCCACTGTCAGTGTGAGGAGAAAAACAAAATGATCACCGAGCTTTTGTTTTGATCATGTGATCAGCTGTCATTGGCTGACAGCTGATCACAAGGTTAGGGGCTGGGACCGGCCCCTTACTCGGATCGGTGATCACCCGAGTCTCAGTGACTCTGATCACAGCGAGCGCACACCCCCTCATATGACGGCCTGCCAAGAATTCAGATCCGCACTGTGGCTGTCATTCGGCCATAGCGCGGATGTCAAGTGGTTAAGTTCTGCCATTCCTAATAGCCCAATATAATGATGGGAAGCCTCTCTGGCCAATAGTAATATGCAAGATGTTGAAAGGTACAGGCATGCTTTATCATCAAGAATCTGGTGCAACTGTGCAAAGTAACCAATCGGCTTCCAGGTTTTATTGCCAAAGCTTAGTTGAACAGGCTGAAGTTAGAAGCCGATTGGTTACAATGCACAGCTGTGCACATTGTACGCTGTTGTGAGGGGGTTGCAGCAAAATTCCATTCACCTAAATGGGTGACACTGCCTGCTGTAGCTATACCCACATATAGTTGCCTCTGCAGCCTCATGAGGTGGGGGCTGGGAGTAGTAAAAACCACCTGTTTTTACTACTGCCCCCAACTGCAATTGTAAACTTAAAGGGTAACTCATGAGAAAAAAAATAATAATAATCACAAATTAAAATATAATAATATAGCGTATACAATTGCAACACAAGTCATATTGTAATTGAATGTTATTAAACATTACTTTTCTCTTTCAGTCTGCAGCCACTGTAATTTTATGTAAAATGCAATGTAATATGGTTACCTGGAGATGTCCTGTATACAGATGGAGTACAGAACACCAACCCCCCTGATATATAATTTCCTGCTTGTGTGATTGGCTTACTGATTTTTCCAGAAGTTTTTTTTTTTCTCAACAAAAAAAAAGTGGAGTTACTCTTTAAGCTGTTAAGCTGGCCCTAGATAGATCGAACTTCGGGCATACCTCCTCCCATCCTGGCAAAGAGAGAGAGAGCTGTGCATGATGTCATAAGCCTAGGCATTTTACCAGACAAGAAACAGGATGTGGGCTATATAAGGTATTTACTGGCAGAAAAAAAATTCTATCCAAAGTTAAGACAACAAGGGCATAATATTTAATAGGATGGAAAGATGAAAAAATGACTGAAGGTCCGCCTTTAACTAGTGTTATCCTTCGAGTTCTAAGCAATTAAATAAAAACTGTACGAGAGAGCTGAAGCTCAAAAATACACTCGCCTGCATGCTAAAAAAAAAAAAGTATTTTGCTGCAGAAACGATCGAAATAAAGGCGAAATATGATTTTGCACCTCTAGATTATTCAGCCACTTACCTGCGGGTGAGTTGTCAGAAGAGAGGAACCGGACATGTACGACACCTTTTCATGATGAGACTGGATGATCCAGTTAGAACTTCCAAGGGCGTAACCAGAACTCAGCGGTGTCACCAGCACCACGCCAAACAGTTCCTGCGAGACAGGTGGAGGTTACAAGGGTGGCAGAGAAGATGGCTACAAGCCCACCTTTTTGCTGGAAGATTCAAGATACTAAACATTCAAGGAAGTCTATATTCTCCTTTACCACATCTTCTACCAATCAGATTAAAGCGGTAATAAACTTTTTTTTTTTTTTTTTAAAGAATTTTTCTCCTGCAAACTAACATCACAATGTAGTAAGATACACCGCATGCTAGCACATAATAAAAGTCTTGCAGAGGCTTCCATTTTCACCCGGCCTTCCTTCAAGGTTTGCGTTCTGCGGCCACTTGACTGGCCGAGCCGCGATGACATCACTACTGCGTCTGGGAGGGTAGGCCGGGCCACACAGCTCTGAAGGAATGGCCCAGGTATGCCGTTCTTTCAGAGCGGATGTGTTGGTGATGTCCCCGGCTTCAGGGACACCGAATATCTCCTAAATGTTTAGGAGATATTGATTTTATCTACAGGCAAGCTTTATTATAAGCTTACCTGTAGGTAAAAAAAAAAAAAAGAGTGTACTAACACTTTAGGCCCAGGGTTCACACTAGTGCGATGCCAGACATCGCATGTGATTCACACCACATTGCTGTGTAGATGCGATTTCTGTACGGTGTGATTTCAGGCATACAAACTGTATGTCTGAAATCGCATCACATTCACACCAAAATGGTGCAAGACCCTTTTTTTGGTTCCGCACTGGAATCGGATCGCATGGGTGTTGACACTTATTCGATCAGATTCCTTTGCCATTTCACAGATCACACTGCGATCTGCGAACGTCGTTAAGTTTACATTGACACCCGCAGCGGTTCCCAGATCTCAGTGTGAACCACTGCGTGATTCAGGCCCGATGCGGGAACCCGCACTGGATTCGCAGGTTTCTCGCATCGCACTAATGTGAACCGGGCCTGTGTAGTCTTTATCTATATCCACTTACCCTCCAGATTTAACCCTGTAAAAGTAAAATTTTTTAAATTCTATTCTATTCTATAATTGTATTGTATTTTGTATGTATTGCACAAGGCACTAATGTTTTCATTATGTGTTTGCATTCTTTTGAATCCTGATTAGAATTAGCCCACATATGATACGCCCCTTGTTAACATACAAGTACAATTGTAATATTAATGTGGCACCTACGTAATCATGTGTGTAAAAACCTTCAAATAAAACAGAACAGTTATTTTGGAAAGCTGCTGAGTGCATCTTTTTAGGTCTGTTTCCCACTGCAGTAAATATTATTAATTTGGAACCACTAATCAATATGACAATAGGAGTTGCCCATCTATAAAAAAATACCCAGAACAAACCCCCTTCATGACCAGACCATTTTTTTTTTTTTTTTTGCAATACGGCACTGTTACTTTAACTGACAATTGCGCAGTCATGCAACACTGTAGTCAAACAAAATGTATATCATTTTATTCCCACAAAAATTTTGAAAAAAAAAAAAAAAGTTTTACTTTCTGCCATAAAAGTCCAGCACTGCCCCTGACTACTGCCTTTCATCAGACAGATTCCGTCTGGTACAAAGCAGAGCCTGTATATGCCATATAGAAATGTGTCAGGACCCGTGTACACATAATTAAAAAAACTATCAGGGCTTGTTTTCAGCTGGAAAACCCAGTTCCGGCACCCCAGCACTGAATGTATGTAATGGAAAAGAGTGCTTGGGTGTGCTGGATGGTCTACTGTCACCGGTGGGGAATATACTGTTGCTGGGAAAGGTATTATGCTGCTGAGGGGGTTAATTGTTGCTGAGAGGGTCTGTTGATACTGGCTTCTGGGGGATCTACTGCCACTGGTGGGGAAATCTACTGTTGCTGGGAAAGGTCTTATTGTTGCTGAGGGGGACAATTGTTGCTAGGAGGGATCTACTGCTGAGGGTGCTAGAGGGTCTCTGTCAGGGCTGGGCTCAGCCCTTCCGTCTCTGAGCTATCGGCTAATTGCCAGCTCCTATCTCTCCACAGGTACTCAGTTGTTGATGATATCCTGCTCGTCAGTCCTGCCTACTTAAGCCGTCCAGTCCAGAGGATCGCTGCCTTCGCCTTGATCAACATCACAGAGACGATCCCCTGCGTTCCTGTTTAAAGACTGGCTTTGTTGACATGCCTTCTGGCTCCAGATCCTGCTTGCTGTTTCACTACATTGATCCCTGACTTCTGGCTTGGCTGACTATCTATTCCAGTTACTGAACTTTGGCTATGTTTTGACTACGTTTTTTTTTACTTTTATTATTAAACAAGTGCGATTTAACTGTACTTCTGTCTCGGTCTGATTTCATGGTTTCTGACAGTCTCTTGATACTTGCAGAGGTGCATTGCTGCTAGGATGGATCTATTGTTGCTGCTTTTGTTGTCAGGAAGGGAGGGTGGTGTTGTTGCCTGAAGGGGGGGATCTATTGTTACTGATTGCAGGGGACGTATTTCACTACTTTTCTTATTATCATCATCACATTCCATACAAATTACTTAGCACCCCAAAATGATACTTGGTTCTGTATTCTCAGGTGGGTGGGAGGTGGGCAGGGGGTGGAACCAAGGGATTTGGGCTCAGAGGTGGGTGAACCTGCACCTATTCTCTGAGAAAAAAAAGCACTGCAAACTATACACAAAAACGATCCCCAATACATTCACACAATTTGATAAAATGATTTACTTCAAGTTGATCTCTTTCACATGTACATGCTATCGTTCCCTCGCCACTCCAGTTGGCTGCTGGGAGTGAAGGAAAAAGACTGTGACTTCCAGCTATAGAGATCATGCAACTCATCTCCTTCCTCTGAGGAGACAACATTGGTGCTTAGTCATTTAGGCACCAAGTGTTGTCACATGGGAGGGTGGAAAGAGCATCCTCAGCCCGTACAGGGATTATATTTTTCACAGTAAGGAAGAATTAGACCACTTGCCGGGTTTTTATTGCTGTCTGTGCCCCCCACTGAGAGATTCACCCCCTCTTTTTATCCTGGAGACCCTCCTCACCAAGACTAAAAGCCGGACTCCAGGATCCAGCCCCACTTTGAATTCCTGGCTCCCTCTCCTCAAAAAAAATGCTTACTTCCTAATTAATCCATGATTTTCTTCCCTGTGACGTTACATAGTAGGTGAGGTTGAACAAAGACACAAGTCCAACCTATGTGTGTGATTATATGACAGTATTACATTGTATATCCCTGTATGTTGCGTTTGTTCAGGTGCTTAGCTAATACTTTCTTGAAACTATTGATGCCCCCCGCTGAGACCATCGCCTGTGGAAGGGAATTCCACATCCTTGCCGCTCTTACAGTAAAGAATCCTTTACATAGTTTAAGGTTAAACCTTTTCTTCGAATTTTAATGAGTGGCCACCAGTCTTGTTAAACTCCCTTCTGTGAAAAAGTTTTATCCCTATTGTGGGGTCACCAGTACGGTATTTGTATATTGAAATCATATCCCCTCTCAAGCGTCTCTTCTCCAGAGAGAATAAGTTCAGTGCTCGCAACCTTTCCTCATATCTAATATCCTCCAGACACTTTATTAGCTTTTTTGCCCTTATTTGTACTCTCTCCATTTCCAGTACATCCTTCCTGAGGACTGGTGCCCAGGAACTGGATGGCATATTCCAGGTACGGCCGGACCAGAGTCTTGTAACGAGGAAAAATTATCATTTTATCTCTGGAGTTGATCCCCTTTTTAACACATGCCAATATTCTGTTTGCTTTGTTAGCAGCAGATTGGCATTGCTGAGCCTATCATTTACTAGGACTCCCAAGTCCTTTTCAGTCCTAGATTCCCCCAGAGGTTCTTCCCCCCACCAGTGTATCGATTGCATTCATATTTTTGCCACCCAAATACATTATTTTACATTTTTCTACATTGAACCTCATTTGCCATGTAGTTGCCCACCCCATTCATTTGTTCAGATCTTTTTGCATATCCTGTGGAGAAGTTTTTTCCCTGCTTAGCTTAGTATCGTCCGCAAATACAGAGATTGAACTGTTTACCCCATCCTCCAGGTCCTTTATGAACAAATTAAACATAATTGGTCCCAGCACAGAACCCTGGGGGACCCCACTACCCACCCCTCCCTGACCATTCCGAGTACACCCCATTTATCACCACCCTCTGAACTCACCCTTGTAGCCAGTTTTCAATCCATGTACTCACCCTATGGTTCATGCCAATGGACCATATTTTGTACAGGAAACATTTATAGGGAACGGTGTCAAATGCTTTTGCAAAATCCAGATACATCATGTCTACGGGCCTTCCTTTATCTAGATGGCAACTCACCTCCTCATAGAAGGTTAATAGATTGGGTTTGGCAAGAACGATTATTCATGAATCCATGCTGATTCCGGTGATTGAATCGGTCAGAAAAATGCACTGTTCCCAAGCGCCTGATCTTTGCATCACGTCACATCCGACGGGATAAATAGGAACTACATTTCCCATTATTCTATGGGAGTGCATGACGTGGCGGGCGTGTATGCAAGTTTAGCTCGGGAACCACTTGAATGGCTACTGGATAGGCAACGGGACGACAGCAAAAAGTCATTCACTGCTCTGTGCTGGTTTGCAACCTTGGCACTTACTATTTTCTGTGAATATCCCACCAGCTGGATTTTGCTGAGAGCCGAGTTCACCTCCTGCATTGTGTAACACTTCCTCCACGTGAAGATGTCTACGGCATCCTTGAGAGGGGCCGGCAGCTGTCTACAAGCAAAACAAAAGATGTTCAGAGACTGATAAAGAGAAAATAAAAGAGACCGATTACACACAAATGCCCCAGTTTTTTTTGTAAACCACCACGTGAGACAGCAATGATAAAATTGGAAGTAAAGTCTTCCTCTTTAAAGTGGACCTTCAGCCATTTTTTTAACTTTTCACCTATTAAATCTTCTGCCCTTGTTGTTTTAACTTTGGATAGCAAAACATTTTTTTTTCTGCCAGTAAATACCTTATATAGCCCACTTCCTGTTTGTCGGATAAAAAGCCTAGGCTTATGACATCATGCACAACTCCCTCTCACTCACTCTGAGAGTTTGCCAGAAAGATGTGTGTGTGTGGGGGGGATGAGTCCTAAGAGGGCCAATGAGAGCTGCAGAGCTGGAGGTGTGCCTCTGTGTGTCTGTGTAAATCCAGGAAGTGAACAGGCAGCAGCTTCAGCTGCCCACAGTTAAAATGGCTGCAGCCAGACTCAATGGAGGGAGATTTCTGCAGCATATTTGGCAAGTACAGAATCACAGTTTATATAAAATAATATGCAAAGTGGTTGGAGGGAATCTCCAGAACGGCAAAGATGTTTTTATTTGAAATTATGTAGTTCCTCTTTAATTTTACGTACAGGTAAGCCTATAAGTAAGGCTTACCTGTAGGTACTGTAAATATCTCCTGAACTTGCACCATTTAGGAGATATTTACTATAAGCGCTGATGCCAACGTCATTGGTGCATACCCACTGTGCCCGCTTGTGCCGTTTGTTCAGGACCTGTGCCGTACTGGCGGCACCCGCGCACATGCGTGGGAATGATGTTATTGCGGCTCAGGCCAATCACAGCGCCGGAGCCCGCGACCCCAGAAGTAACTCCAGGAAAGATGTCGGCTTTGGGAGCGGAGTGCGGGCGGCACTGCAGAGCATCATCCTAAGGTAATTCATAATGAGCTAGTATGTGTAGCATAGGCACTGAATGCGGGACTCAGCCCTGCCCACCGCATCACTGGATTTGATTGACAGCAGCAGAAACCAATGGCTGTGATGCTATCAATCTATCCGATCAAGGGCCGAGAACCCACGGGCAAAGAACGAGCATTTCCCCGTGGGACAAGTTCGAGGGTTCAAGCAAGTAAAATAATGGGGGGGTTAGGGATTGACCGATAGGTGTTTTTTTCACCTTGCATAGGATATATTAAGATGAAAAAACACAAACCTTTACAACCCAAGAGGAACTGCAGTCTGCTCATATTATTTGTAATAAAAACATTTTTGCCCTTCTGAAGCTTCCCTCCAACCACTTTGCATATTATTTTATATATACAAGCTCATTGGTTTCTATGCAGCTTCTAAGTGAGCCTTATTTTGCACTCTCCAGCATAGTAAATAAACCTCATTTTGTACTTAAAGCAGAGGTCTGCCCAAAAAAAAAAAAAAAAAATTATTAAAAGCCAGCAGCTACAAATACTGCAGCTGCTGACCTTTAATATATGGACACTTACCTGTCCAGGGAGCCCGCAATGTCGGCAGCCGAAGCTGATCTGTCTGCCAGCTCTCGGCGGCTGCTGTAAGGAAATCAGGCAGTGAAGCCGTGCGGCTTCACTTCCTGGTTCCCTACTGCGCATGTGCGAGTAGGCTGAGCGTCCTCACTGGTCCCTGCTGTGTTCTGGGACCTGTGTGTCTCCCAGAATACTGGAGGGGTAGGACAGAGTAGGCGCTGGAAGTGGCATAGGTCACTGTGAACGCCGCGGTGATCTATGCCAGGAAGTGGGAGCAAATACCTGTGACAAGGATTCCATTTTTGGGTGGAACTCCACTTTCAAATTGGATAAGCCTGTGCTGCGATTTTGTACTTGCCATATATGCTGCACAAATCTCCCTCCACTGAGTCTGGATGCAGCCATTTTAACTGTGGGCAGCTGAAGCTGCTGCCTGTTCACTTCCTGGATTTACAAAGACACACAGAGGCAAACCTCCAGCTCTGCAGCACTCATTGGCCTCCTTATGACTCATCCCCCCGCCCTTCCTGGAAAAACTCTCATGAGAGTGAGAGAGAGCGAGCTGTGCATGATGTCATAAGCCTAGGCTACTGACCAGACAAGAAACAGGAAGTGGGTTCTATAAAGGTATTTACTGGCAGAAAAAAAAAATGTTTTACTCTGGAAGATTTACCCCCCTTCACTATGCCATTATTTTTTGCAACACGGCACTGCAGAGTCTGTTCAGCTAAATTACCATCTAATAGTAATTTCCACCCATTGCCATATGATTATAATGATATGTGCCGCTTACCCCCCTTCAAGACCAGGCCATTTTTTTGCGATATGGCACTGCGTTACTTTAATGCTGCGTACACACGAGCGGACTGTATGGCGTACTTAGTCCGTCGAAACACATTTCAGCGGACAATCCGCTCGTGTGTGGGCTTCAGCGGACTTTTTCAGCGTGCAGTCCGGCGTACTAAGAATTTCCGATTTTTCGAAATTCTGTCCGTCGTACTTTGGTTTCAGCGGACAATCCGCTCGTCAGTATGCTAGTTCGACGGACTAAGAATGGCGCATGCCCAGAAAGGATTTACACGGCGGAAGGGTGCTTTGCTGTGTCTTGGACTTCCTATTTCTAGTCCCGTCGTACGTGCTGTACACGTCATCGCGCAAGCTTTCGACGGACTGTTTGTGCATCCGTGTGTGGTCAAGTCCGTTCAGTGGAAAGTACGACGGACTGTCCGTCGGATTGTATGACGAACTAAGTACGCCATACAGTCCGCTCGTGTGTATGCGGCATAACTGACAATTGCACGGTCCTGCGACGCTGTACCCAAATAAAATTGATGTCCTTTTTTCCCCACAAACAGAGCTTTCTTTTGGTGGTATTTCATCAACTCGGCAGTTTTTATTTTTGCGCTATAAACAAAAAAAGTCTTACAATTTTGAGAAAAAAAAACTATATTTTTTACTTTCGGCTATAATACATATCCAAAAAAACAAAAAGTAAAAAAACAACTTTCTTCTTCAATTTAGGTCAATATGTATTCTACTACATATTTTTGGTAAAAAAAAAAAATCTCAATAAGCGCATATTGATTAGTAAAAGTGATAGCATCTACAAACCACGGGATAGATTTATGGAATTTTACTTTTTTACTAGTAATGGTGGCGATGAGCGCTTTTTAGTGGGATTGCGGCGGATAAATCTGACCCCAAGTGACACTTTTTGGGGATCGGTGACACCAATACATTGATCAGTGCTAAAAAAAATACATTTTTTTACATACACATTTTTAAACACATTTAATAAAAAATGCAGTGATCAATGTATAAACGACACTGTCAGAGAAGGGGTTAACTACAGCAGCGATCAAAGGGTTAAATGTGTTCCCTCAGTGTGTGTACTGACAGGAAGAACACAGATAACGCTGTTCCTGATTACTAGGAACACACAATTTCCACGCTGTCCCCTGTCAGAACGGAGATCTGCCCCGTTTACATAGGCAGATCCCCGTTCTGCCTCTCTGTGAAGTGATAGTAGGGGGCCAGCGAACATCGGTTCCGTCGAATACACGCATTGGCTCCTCCTCTGTGCAGTGGGCACCCATAGTATTGCATGAAACAACTTAAAAGGTACGTTGTTTTACGCAATAGAGCCGCCCTGCCGTAGTATACATGTGGTGGGCGGTCTTTAAAGCGGGAGTTCGGCCGTTTTTTTTTTTTTTTTTTACAAGTCAGCAGCTACAAATAATGCAGCTACTGACTTTTAAAATAAGGACACTTACCCACCCAGCACGCCCGCGATGTCGGCACCCGAAGCCGATCTCTCTATCGTCTCTCGGGTGCTGCCGCCGCCATCTTGGGTATGGGAATCAGGAAATGGAGCATTGCGGCTTCACTTCCCGGTTCCCTACTGCGCATGCACGAATCGCGCTGCGCAATAAGGATGGTCCCCGCTGTCCCTGGGATCCGTGTGTTTCCCAGCGGACAGCGGGGGACCCGCAGGAAGTGGCGTAAATATCCACAGATTCTGCGGATATTTATGCCGGAAGTGGGTGCAAATACCTGTACTGTACAGGTATCTGCATCCCCCTCCCCCCTGAAAGGTGCCAATTGTGGCGCCGGAGGGGGGGAGGGTTCCGATGAGCGGAAGTTCCACTTTAGGGTGGAGCCCCGCTTTAACTGGTTAAAGCTCAAGTCTGGGTTCGCACGGGTGTGATGTTAGACATTGCATGTGGATTTGTACAGTACTGCTGTGCAGATCAAACGCGATGTTTGTGCGAAGCAAATTCAGCTTAATTTGCATCGCATGCGCACCAAAAATGGTGCAGGACCAATTTTTTTGGTCCACACTGGAATCGGATCGATTCCTGAAGCATTTGGCAGTTCGCACTGCGATCTGATCTGGGGGTGTCATTAACTTTGCATTGACACCCGCAGCGGTTCGCAGATGTCAGCTTGAACTGCTGGCAGGTGATATGCGATGCGGGAACCCATACAGGAGTCACGCTGGTTCCAGCATGGCATGTGAACCGGGACCGAGTGCCTGTTCACACTAGTGTGATACCAGATATAGCATGCGATTCACACCGCATAGCTGTGCAGATCACATGCAATGTCTGTGCGAAGCAATTTCACAATCACAATTCGCACCAAGATGGTACAGGACCCTTTTTTGTTCTGCACTGGAATCGGATAGCATGGGTGTTCACACCTATGCGATCCGATTCCTGCACCATTTCACAGTTTGCAATGCGATCTGAGAACTGATCAGGGGGTATCATTAACTTTACATGGACAACCCCAGCAGTTCACAGATCTCAATGTGAACCACTGTGCGATTCAGATCCAATGCGGAAACCGGCACTGAATCGCAGGGTTTGCCGCATCACACCAGTGGGAACCGAGCCTTAAACTGAATTCCAGGTAGATAAAGACAAATGTTATTGCAGCTCTGCATTCATTAATGAATCACTAAATGTATATTTTTTTAAATGCAAGCAGTGTCATTTCAGATATCATAACATTATCTACATGTAATGTGCTGAAAGACTCCAGAGATTTCTGAAGCATGGGGTTGCAAAAAGGAAAGGAACAAAAAATCCTGACCGTACAATTTTAAAAATTCCCTGCAGACCAGAACACACTACTTATCAAAGGCACAACGGCTCGTTAATACCTCTGATCCTCCTTTTTCCACTTGGTGGCAGACTGCGCCTTCGGAACGCGTTCAATGAAATTAACCAGTTCTTCCATGAGGAGTCTGAGACACAGAACAGACAAATGTTAAAGTGCAACCCCCCACCAAACAAAGATAATGAATGGCATAATAAAACACCACACAAACTGCTTACTGGAGTTTTCTGGAGTGTTGTGTTAGATATAGATTTAAATAGAAAAATATTTAATAAAAAGTGATGAACACCAAGTCTCAGAATTGATTTCTGGACTCCCTTCCTGTGTTAGGCAGATAAGCCACCACTGAATCAGACCTGAAGCTGATTTTCTTCAATGACTCAAACACCTTCAGAAAAAAAAAAAAAACGCTATAACCAGAGACATGCAAGAATCTGAATGGAAAACTTTGCACAAATCCCTGCCACCCATATACAATGCAGGTTATTATATAATTGGATAGACCACCATTTCATGCGATGTATGTGATGAGGGAACCTCTGATATGAAGAGGGGACTACTGATGAGTTGGGGAACTTCTGATGTGATGGGGACCTCGGATATGACCTGGTGACTACTGATGAGTTGGGGACCTCTACAATGAATGGGGGACTACTGATAAGTTGTGGAACCACTGATGTGATGGCGGACTACTGATGAGTTGGGGAACTTCTGATGTGATATGGACATCACATATGAACTGGTGACTACTGATGAGTTGGGGAATTACTGATGTGATGGGGGACCTCTACAATGAATGGGGGACTACTGATGTGATGGGGGACCTCTGAAATTAATAGGAGACTACTGATGAGTTGGGGAACCACTGATGCGATGGGTGACTACTGATGAGTTGGGGAACCTCTACAATGAATAGGGGGAATACTGATGTGATGGGGGACCTCTGCTGTGATGGGGGACCTCGGATATGAAAAGGTGACTACTGATGAGTTGGGGAACCACTGATGTTATGGCTGACTACTGACGAGTTGGGGGATCACTGATGTGATGGGTGACTACTGACGAGTTGGGAAACCACTGATAGGACGGGGGACCTCCACAATGAATAGGGGAAAACTGATGTGATGGGGGACCTCTGAAATGAATGGGAGACTACTGATGAGTTGGGGAACCACTGATGTGATGGGTGACTACTGATGTGATGGGGGACCTCTAAAATGAATAGGGGACTACTGATGTGATGGGGGACCTCTAAAATGAATGGGGGACTACTGATGTGATGGGGGACCTCTGAAATGCATGGGAGACTACTGATGTGATGGGGGACCTCTGAAATGCATGGGAGACTACTGATGTGATGGGGGACCTCTGAAATGAATGAGAGACTACTGATGAGTTGTGGAACCACTGATATGAATTGATGAATTGAATTGAATGTGATAGGTGGACACTGATGTAAAGGGAAAACCAGTGTTGTGATGGGGAACCTCCAATATGAATTGGGGACTTTGATGTGATGGAGGGATTTGAGGGACTCGGATGTGATGGAGGGACTCTGATGTAAAGGGAGAACTACTGATGTGATGGTGGACCACTGATGTCATGCAGGACCTCTGAGGCGACAGGGGACCTCAGATGTGAATTTCATTTTATAAAGGTGGTTGTGTGTGCATTGTTCCAGTCTCAGGTTTCCCATTGATAATTAACATTTACATTTTATGACATTTTTGACTTGGGGTCCTCGTGATTTTGCATACTATTAAAAGGGAGCCCCAACTTAAAAACAAAAAAAAAAGGGTTGAGAAATGCTGGTAATGTGCACAAACCTCCTTTGGGCTGCAGTCTAATCACATGATGAAAAACCGAAATAATGTGAATTGCAAACAAACAGGCTGGGTCACAGAAGGTAGCCTAAAACCTGGGTGTTGACTATAGAGCTGAAATATAACCTCACAACCTCGTAATGTAATCTATAAAAGTAACCAGAAAAGTCAGACTAAGGTTTTGGGGCTTAACACTTTTTGGATACGCGTTTTGCCGCCCCCGTTCTTCTGCATTTTTTTTGCGATATGTTACTTTAACTTACAAAGCTGTACCCAAATAAAATTGGGGTTTTTCCGCACAAATAAAGCTTTCTTTTGGTGGCATTTGATCACCTCTGCCTTTTTTTTTTTTTTTTTTTGGGCGCTATAAAAACAACAAAAAAACAACAATTTTGAAAAAATAAAACAAAAAGAATATTCTTTACTTTCTGTCATAAAACATATCCAAAAAAAAAAAATTGAATTTCTTCATCAATTTAGGTCAATATGTATTCCGCTACATATTTTTGGTGAAACCCCCCCCCCCCCCCCCAAAAAAAAGCATATATTTATTGGTTTGCCCAAATGTTATAGCGTCTACACTCTATGGGATATTTTCATTTATTTTACTAGTAATGGCAGCGATCAGCGACTTATAGAAGGACTGCGATATTACGGCGGATAAATTGGACACTAACTGATGCTTTTTTGATGACCAGTGACACCAATACAAGGCTCAGTGCTAAAAATATGAACTGCTGTAAGAGGAAAGTGAATATATGAAAGCAGAGGTTGTAAGTACAATATCTATCCATTTCTGTGCATTCAGCTCAGCACTGCAATCCCTATGTAGAACCTAGCATCAGATATACAGTCAGGTCCATAAATATTGGGACATCGACACAATTCTAATCTTTTTGGCTCTATACACCACCACAATGGATTTGAAATGAAACAAACAAGATTTGCATTAACTGCAGACTTTCAGCTTCAATTTGAGGGTATTTACATCCAAATCAGGTGAACGGTGTAGGAATTACAACAGTTTGTATATGTGCCTCCCACTTTTTAAGGGACCAAAAGTAATGGGACAATTGGCTGGTCAGCTGTTCCATGGCCAGGTGTGTGTTATTCCCTCATTATCCCATTTACAAGGAGCAGATACAAGGTACAGAGTTCACTTCAAGTGTGCTATTTGCATTTGTTGTTGTCAACTCTCAAAACGAGATCCAAAGAGCGATATTACGGCGGATAAATTGGACACTAACTGACGCTTTTTGGGGACCAGTGACACTAATACAGCGCTCAGTGATAAACATATGAATATGAACTGCTGTAAGAGGAAAGTGAATATATGAAAGCAGAGGTTGTAAAAATATCTATCCATTTCTGTTCATTCAGATCAGCATTGCAATCCCTATGTAGGACCTAGCATCAGATATATTTTTACCTGTCAAGTGCACACATGCACAAGTAATGTGTCATTGTTAAAACTTCCAGGTGTTTAATACTGCTCACACAGAGGTAAACGTGCTTCCTTAGACAATGCCTTCATCTGCTTCTCTATCCATGAAAGACAGAGCCATCTTTGCTCAGACATCATCCAGCTGTCACCATCTACTTCCTAGACTGGAAATGTCGCAGCTCAGGATGCATTCCAGGCACAATCTGGCTGTGCCGGATTGACTGACTTCTGTCTGCATGAGCAGGATGATGTCACCAAAAGCACCGGCCAATCAAGATGCTGAAAACCTAGCACCCAGATGTAGCCCATAGAGACCATGACTGTGATGTAACCGCTGCATTACTGTAAAGTAGAAATGAGCATTTTTGAGAGTTTAGTTCTGCTTTAATAAGGGTTTAAAATTGAATACCTTTTATTGAATACAAAATAAATAAAAATAAGAAAGGTTTCCTTAACTGGTGTCATGTGCAGATCAAAGGTCACACCACTGATCTACATATAAATTAAATAGTAAATACAATGAGACAATAATAGGATTTTTGTACTCACTGTAAAATCCCTTTCTCTGAAGTTCATTGACGGACACAGCTCCTTTAAATCTTGACCGTAGGGTTATCACCCCACCTTCAGGCGAGGACTAGGCAGAACATGCAATACATGTGGAAAAAAACAGAACTGTACAGTTCCGTCCAAGTGTCTTGGAGTAAAAACCGTGCTCTTCTGAGGCACAGGGATCAGCGCTGGGTAGAAAAACGGTGCTGAGGCTACAGGAAAATGGCCGCTGGCCATTCTTGTATAGGAAAAAGCACTAGGAAAATGGCAGACGGCCATGCTGCTCACAGAGACTACAGAAAATGGCAGCGGCCACCGCTATGGCGGTAGCAGGTGCAGAGCCCACAGACCCCAGCAGAGAGACAGATGACAGCACACGGACAGTCAGCGCAGGCCCCAGCTAAGGGTCAGAGCCCCCCCGGAGGACCCCTGACCCAGGTACATACACTGCACCACAGCCCAGCCATGCAGCGTCCCCCGCAGGAGGGGGGGGGGGAAACACAGGGACAGGGAGAGAGGAAAGGGAGTCGAGGGACCTCATAAATCGATCTTCCAGGGAATGCCCAGCTGATCTGTCCTGCCAAGACAAGGAGAGATGTACTTAGCGTCCGGGGGCGAGCTGGAGGCATCCCAACACAGACCCACACCCGAGCAGTATGGGGTGGCTGCTGGCCATGGCACTGTGACAAAGACATCCGTAGACTGGTCATATGCGTGACCCGGAGCATATAGCTCACCAGCCAACCCTGGAGCCATGTCGTGGCCGACCCAGAGCGTAGCTAGGGCCTGCTCATGCTCGATGGCCGGGCTGGGGAGACTACAAGGAACTATACTTATCCAGCCTGTCACCCAGCCGGCTGTTGACAGCAGATCTCACGATCAATATCTTGCGCAAAAGGCAAACATTTCAGAAAAGAAATCCCCAGGACTGATGGTCCCGGCAGGGAGCCTAGGTCCTTCTTCACTAGGTAGAAAAAAAACTGAGCTGCAGGAAGCAGGCTGAGGGATTATAGCCAGAGGTACCGCCCCCTGGGTGGAACTGTACAGTTCTGTTGTTTTCACATGTATTACATGTTCTGCCTAGTGCTCGCCTGAAGGAGGGGTGATAACCCTACGGTCAAGATTTAAAGGAGCTGTGTCCGTCAATGAACAAAAGAGAAACAGTGTTACATTGTATTTATTCAATGGCACTTACAAGCTATCTGCAAGTGTCATTGTACACTTGAACAGTTCCATTTTGCCAGCTGTTCATGCTGTGTGATTTAAAGCCATTGCTGGCTGTCATTTTGACAGCTAGTAATTGCCAGTAACAGCAGCAGGCGGACCAGTGGCAGGAGGCGAGCAGCTTGGTGCAAGAGATGCATCCTACAAACTTTGTTGAAAGTATCTCTTAAGCTGGCCATATGTGCTTTGCGATTTAAAGACCCTGCTGGCTGTCATTTTGTCAACCAGTAATTGCAGATAACAGCATAGGCAGGACAGCAGGAGGGGGAGAGGAGCTTGGTGCAAAAGATACGTCCTAAAAACTGTTTTGAATGCATCTCCTAAACTGGCTATATGTGGTGCAATTTAAAAGCCATTGCTGGCTGTCATTTTGACAGCCAGTAATTGCCAATAACAGCGGTGGTGGAACCAGCGCCAGCGGGAGAGGAACTTGTGTGCAAGCAATGCGTCCTACAAACCTTGTTGTATGCATCTCTTATGCCAACCATACATTGATTGAAATGCAGCTGGTTCAGCTTCAATCAATCAATGTATGGGCAGGCCTGAATGGTTTTCTGTACAACAAACCTGATGGAACTTCTTCACTCAATCGGTGTATTCTGATGGCGGGGACATTTCCCCCCTCTATCAGAATACAAGGGCTCATCGAGGTGGATTCCCCCATCCCCATCAAAATGTGTGGATGGGGGAGTTGAGTGCTTTTTTTTTTTTTTTTTCCCCCTTTCAATTTGCTGGTTGAATGAAAAAAAAAAAAAAGACTAATGTATGGGCTGCTTTATTTTTTAAATTCTCAAGTGGTTAACAGACCAAAAGGCAGCAAATAGGAAAAGATCATTGTTTGGTTTTACATAAACTTTAAATGATTATGTGCCTGTTTAACTAAAAAGATTATCAGAGTGTAAAGCTGGATATATAAATAGTACTTTTTTTTTTTTTTCGTTCAGCCAATCGACTTCTGTTGAACAGCGAAAGCAACACAGGGATGGAAATTCGACTGTTCCCTGCTGAAAACGGACGAATATTCATCCATCTATGGCCAGCTTAAGTTACTCTGGGGCAGGGACTGCTGTGAATTTACTCTATAAAAGAACATAACCAATATTATAAAAAATAGAAGTATAAAAAAAAAAAAAAAAAATCAACAGATTAAAAAAAATATAAAAAAAAATAAAAACAGGCTATATAAATAGTTGTTCTCTCCTGAGAGTTTACCTGCCGATCTGTACGGTGGGCTCGGTGGCGTAGACGGTGCCGGTGAATCCCGTGTGCTCGGTGATGTATGGCAGTGCCATCATACAATGATAGTTAGAGATTAGGATCACATCTACAGTAGACAGATCTATGAGCTGTGTCTGAAAAGCAAAGAGCAGCATATTAAATGAGTCGGCATGTCTCAGACGCCCCCCCCCACCCGCCCCGTCAGCCGCATCTCATCTTATCCCACCCAGACAGCTCCGAGCGGTCATTTCTGCTGGAGAATATTTATTTTATATGATCGTGCCAGCTGCACCTCTATATGCAACTAATAAAAGTCAACAAATTGCTTCAGTGCCTCCAGCTCTCCATTTTCCAGTCAGCAACGACAAAACACTGCCATACACAAGTTAAAGAGCGCCTCCTTCTGAAAAGTATCCCTCATTTTTAGGTGGAGTAGGGAACAAGGAACTGAGACATACTCAAAAACGTCTTCCAATGGCTGATCGAAATCCAATATTTAGATTGATTATTCCTATTGGGAAAGATTGATTGAAGAGAGTGTATGGCCACCATTAGGTGGGTTTGTTGATTCAAGCGACTTTCTACTCTACCTATGCTATAATGTCAAAAGTATTGGTACACCTGTCTATACACGCACTTGAACTTTAATGGCATCCCAGTCTTAGTCCATAGGGTTCAGTATTGAGTTGGCTCGCCCTTTGAAGCCTGAATTTGGTCAAAGACGTAAATTAGGATGAATCTACGACTTGTAGCTATCAATCCAACCCAGAACATGCTTCAGAAAACACTTGTTGGTAAGAAGCGATGTATCAGGTGAAAACTTGTTGGTCAGATAAACGACGTATGAAGCGAAAAACTTTTAGGCTCTTTCTTAGGAATCAAACACAAAGGAGAAATTCTGATATCTGGAAGAGGAGGTGGAAGTGGGTCAGTCAAGTTAAGTACGTTTCCTTCACCAACCTCCTTAGATCATTTTTAGCAGCAATAATTGGTTGAAAAGATGGTCCTTTAACCACTTGCCTAGAACACTACGTATATATACACTACACTATATTACCAAACGTATTGGGTTGCCTGCCTTTACACGCACATGAACTTTAATGGCATCCCAGTCTTAGACCGTAGGGTTCAAGATTCAGTTGGCCCACCCTTTGCAGCTGTAAGAGCTTCAACTCAGGGAAGGCTGTCCACAGGGTTTAGGAGTGTGTCTATGAGAATGTTCGACCATTCTTCCAGAAGCACATTTGTGAGATCAGGCAACGATGTGGACAAGAAGGCCTGTCTTGCAGTCTCCATTATAATTCATCCCAAAGGTGTTCTATCGGCTTGAGGTCGGGACTCTGTGCAGGCCAGTCAAGTTCCTCCACCTCAAGCTCGCTCATCCATGTCTTCATGGACCTTGTTTTGTGCACCGGTGCTCAGTCATGTTGCAACAGGAAAGGGTCATCCCCAAACCGTTCCCACAAAGTTGGGAGCATGAAATTGTCCAAAATGTCTTAGTATGCCTTAAGGAGTTCCCTTCACTGGAACCAAGCCCAACCCCTATAAAACAACCTGCACCAAATTCCCCTCTCCATCAAATGATTGGGACCAGCGCTCAAAGAAAGGTCCATAAAGACATAGATGAGCAAGTTTAGGGTGGAGGAACTTGACTGGCCTGCACAGAGCCCTGACCTCAACCCTACAGAACACTTTTAGGATGAACTGGTGTACATTGAGGTCTGCAAGTGGTTTACCAGGGTTATGGCTGAAGATATCAGCCATAACCCCCACGCGTTTTATTGAAACCGCTGTCTTTCTCATGAGACCAGTCTGAGAGGCTCAATAGGCACTGGGACACTTTCCGAACTGGCGGGAGGAGACCGCCCCAGTTACCGCTAGTTTGCATGAGGAAAAAAAAAAATACATTCTTTGATTGACTCTATGGCCTTGGAAGACTGGAGTGACATCCAGGCTGAAAAAAAAAAAAAAAAAATGAAAAGTGAAAGATCAAAAACATATTTTTTTTGCTTTAAAAAAAAAAAAAATAAATAAAAAAGGTACTTTTGACCCCAGATCCCTCCCTAAACAGTAGCTGTCATCGCCTATTACTGTCACAAGGGATGTTAATATCCTTTGTGACAGCAATAAAAGTGATCAGATTTTTATTTTATTTTTTAAGTCAGAGTGTAAAAAAAAAAAAAAAGAAAAAACAAAGAAAACACATACTTAAAGGGGTTGTAAAGGTTCGTTTTTTATTTTATACATAGGTTCCTCTAAGCTAGTGCATTGTTGGTTCACTTACCTTTTCCTTAGATTTCCCTTCTAAATGTTTTTTTTCTTTGTCTGAATATCTCACTTCCTGTTTCTCCTCAGTAAACTTCTCACCATCATCCGAGTGGTGGTTAGTCAGCCAGAACAGCTTACTGAGGAGGAACAGGAAGTGAGAAATTCAGACAAAGAAAACAAAGAAAAAAAACATTTATAAGGGAAATCGAAGGAAAAGGTAAGTGAACCAACAATGCACTAGCTTATAGGAACCCATTTAGAAAATAAAAAATGAACCTTTACAACCCCTTTAAGTCGTGCCTTCAAATGTAAACAGTGTTCAAATCACACACGTATAATTCTAGCACAGAGCCTCCTGTGTACCTGTAAACTGGCAACCGTTAAAATTTTTTAAAGTGTCGCCTATGAAGATTTCGAGTACCCTCCTTTGTCGCCATTCCAAGAGTTTGTGAAATTTTAAACTGTAAGGTACCCATGTACTCAGCATTACATCATCTTTCATAATATACAAAAAAAAAATGGGCTAACTTTACTGTTTCATTTTTTTTTTTATAAAAGTCAGTGAAGTGTATTTTTTTCGAAAAAATTGTGTTTGAAAGGGCGCTGCACAAATAGCCTGTGACATAAAATATTGCAAGGACTGCAATATATACGCCATAACATCGCGCCCAGCCTGCGGCGACCATCTGGTCCGCTGGAAATCTCTATGATGAACATCTGGGGGCTGGCGGATCCTGTGTCCGACCCACCGATGGAAGCCGTGAGTCGGTAGAAGCACCGGAGGGCAGCGGGAGGACGCCCCCCCCCCGTAAGAACGATCAAGCGGCGGAACAGCCGCGATGATCGTTCTTATGGTGCAGGGAATCGGCGGCGGAAAAAGCCGATATCTGAATGATGTCTGTAGCTACAGGCATTATTTATATATACCCCCGTAAAGTCAAGGACTTCCCAGGACATCCACCCGGCGCAAAATGGTTTAAAAAAAAAATAAAAACACCCTTCCTTGTAAACCCGTGCTTACGCGCAAAGGTGAACGCAAGAGTCGGTCTGGTGTCATATGTAGAAGCAATTGCACTATGCATATGAGGTATCGCCGCAAAGGTCAGATCGTGGGCAATACTTTTAGTAGTAGACCTCCTGTAAATCTAAAGTGGTAACCTGTAAAGGCTTTTAAAAATATAGGTAGGTTGTCGCCGATGCACGTTTGTGTGCAATTTTAAAAGCATGTCGTGTTTGGTATCCATGTACTCAGCATAAGATAATCTTTTTTTATTTCATCAAACATTTGCATTAAGATAAAAAAAATGTGTTTTTTCCCCCAAAAATAGGGTTTGAAAAATCGCTGCAGAAAAACTGTGCGAAAAAAAAATTGCAACACCCACCATTTTAATCTGTAGGGCCTTTGCTTTAAAAAAAAAAAAAGATTTTTGTATTCACCGTAAAATCCTTTTCTCTGTAGTTCACTGACTGACACAGCTCCTTTATTCTTGACCATTGGGTTGTTACGCCACCTTCAGGAGATGACTGGGCAGAACATGTTAACGTGTACAAAAAAACAGAACTTCTAGTTCCCCCTGGCCTGTTTCCTGCAGCCTCAGTACAACAATCAGTATAACGTAATCAATAAGAAGTGAGGGTGCTGTGTCAGTCAGTGAACTACAGAGAAAAGGATTTAACCGCATGAGAACTTGCGGTAACTATGCAACAGTGCATTATACTGAAAGGTAACTGTATTTTCTTTAAACAGAAAAAAGAAGTGTAGAATTGCAACATTGCACGGCCGCCCGCAAAAACTTTGTGGCCAAAGCAGGCATCAGATGATGTGCTTACGTCCAGTCTGTAGAAAAACATTTGCGGCCAAAGCAGGCATCAAAGGATGCGCTTACATCCACTCTGTAGAATTTGTTAAAAACGTGAACGGAAGACTAAATCAACGCCTACACACCAGAGCGACTGACACTCGAGGTCGGAAGCTCAAGAGACCCCAATTGTCCTGGTGGAATGGGCCATGGCAAGAAAAGGGGGGCAAATGCCCCTTCAAGGCATAGGCCTGTACCACATCTGTCTGATCCACCTGGAAATGATGGCCGGCGAGACCGCCATACCACTTTTTCAGACCAGCAACGGAAACGAACAGGGAATCTAACTCCCGAAGGGGAGCCCTGGCAGACAAATATATATCTTTATAGCCCTGACCACATACAGGGAATAAAAGGCCACCTTTTAGGATGTGTTGGTTTAGGACACAGAGATGGTCCTAAAAGGTCAGCACAGTGGTGTAGTGGTTAGCACTCTCACCTAGCAGTAAAAAGGGTCGCTGGTTCAAATCCCAACCATGACACTACCTGCCTGGAGTTTGCTTGTTCTCCCTGTGCCTGCGTGGGTTTCCTCCGGGTACTCTGGTTTCCTCCCACACTCCAAAGACATGCAGGTAGGTTAATTGGCTTCTGCCCAAAACTGGCCCTAGTATATGAATGGGGACCTTGGATTGTGTAATTTTTGTCATTTTTCAAATCACTTGCAACAAAAAAGAATATTCAATGGGCTCAACAAGCCTCTCAGCAATTTCCTTGGAGTATCTACTGTCGAAAATGCGGCCATTTGGGGGGGGGGGAAGCTACGTAAATTCCAGAAAGTGTACCATAGTTTGACGCTATAAAACTTTTGCGCAAACCAATAAATATATGCTTATTTACATTTTTATTATACCAAAGATGTGGCTGAATACATTTTGGCCTAAATGTATGAGTAAAATTGAGTTTATTGGATTTTTCTTAACCGCTTAAGGACCGCCTCCTGCCGATGTACGTCGGCAGAATGGCACGGCTGGGCACAAGCACGCACAGGTACGTTGCTCTTCAAGTGCCCAGCCGTGGGTCCTGAGCTCTGTGACCGCGGGACCCGATCGGGTCACAGAGCTGAAGAACGAGAAGAGGTAAGTGTAAACAAACCTCTACCCGTGGCTTCCTACTGAGGCTGTCACCGATCGTCTGTTCCCTGTTATAGGGAAAGACGATCAGTGACATCAGACGCCAAGCCATATCCCCCCCACAGTTAAACACACACACACACACACACACACACACACACACTACACTGCCCCCTACTGGTTAACCCCATCACTGCCAGTGACATTTTTACAGTAATCAGTGCATTTTTAATTGCACCGATTGCTGTATTAATGCCAATGGTCCCAAAAATGTGTCAAAATTCTCCGACGTGTCTGCCATAATGTCACAGTCACAATAAAAATTTATTAATATATATTAATATATTTTGTAGACGCTATAACTTTTGCGCAAACCAATCAATAAACGCTTATTGCGATTTTATTTACCAAAAATATGTAGAAGAATACACATCGGCCTAAACTGAGGAAAAACATTTTTTTTTATATATTTTTGGGGGATAATTATTATAGCAAAATGTAAAAAATAATGGGTATTTTTTCAAAATTGTCGCTTTTTTTTGTTTATAGCGCAAAAAATTAACGGGAAGACTAGGATCGTCGCAGTCTCCACTCTAATTCATACTAAAGGTGTTCTATCGGGTTGAGGTCGGGACCCTGTGCAGCCCAGTCAAGTTCCTCCACCCCAAACTCGCTCATCCAGGTCTTTATGGACCTTGCTTAGGCGATGCATTATAAGCCTTTGCAGGTTAACACCTTTAGATTTACACAGGGGGTTTGGTGCTAGAATTACTGCCCATGATCTAGCATTTGCAGCGATAACTCACATGTGCGGATTGACGCCTGCATTTGCCTTTGCGCAAAAGCACGGGGGGGAGCACTTAAAAAAAAAAAAAAAAAATTAAGAATTTCTTTACACTGTTGCTTCACATTTTTCTTTCTTTTTTTTTACTTTTACTGTTACCACATGGAATGTGTAAATATCCCCTATGATAGCAATAGGCAGTGACAGGTACTCTTTTTTGAGAAATAGTGATAAGATGGCGCAAGAATCAATCACCGTCAGACCTCTCTATAAAAAAAAAGGGGGGGGGGGAAGGGGGAAGAGGTTAAGGGAAATAAAAAAAATAATAATAATATAAATTATATATATATATATATATATACCGTATATACTCGAGTATAAGCCGAGATTTTCAGCCTCTTTTTTGAGGCTGAAAGTGCCCCCCTCGGCTTATACTCGAGTCATCGCTGTCTGCCTGCTCGATCAGCGTGTCGAGCAGACAGACAGCGGACATTCTAAAATTCAAAAGCCGCGCCTCCGCCTTCGCCTGTGATAGGCGGAACACTGAATTTCCCAGCAGTCAGTGTTCCGCCTATCACGGACATCCGCTCATCCTCGTACTACGGACGAGGATGACACGATGTCCGTGATAGGCGGAACACAGGCTGCTGGGAAATTCAGTGTTCCGCCTATCACAGGCGAAGGCGGAGGCGCGGCTTTTGAATTTTAGAATGGCCGCCGAGGAAGAGCGGCGATCCTGGCAAGGCACGGGACGGAGGCAAGGCAAGGCAAGGCACGGCACGGGACGGAGGCAAGGAGGCAAGGCACGGCACGGGACGGAGGCAAGGAGGCAAGGCACGGGACGGAGGCTCGGGACACAGGCTCGGGACACAGGTAGGCTGGACACACACACACACACACACACACACACACACACACACACACACGGACACACACACACAGGGATGGATGGATGGAGACACACACACACACAGGGATGGATGGATGGAGACACACACACACAGGGATGGATGGATGGAGACACACACACACAGGGATGGATGGATGGAGACACACACACACAGGGATGGATGGATGGATGGAGACACACACACACAGGGATGGATGGATGGATGGAGACACACACACACAGGGATGGATGGATGGATGGACACACACACACACAGGGATGGATGGATGGACACACACACACACAGGGATGGATGGATGGATGGACACACACACACACAGGGATGGATGGACGGACACACAGGGATGGACGGACACACAGGGATGGACGGACACACAGGGATGGACGGACACACACACAGGGATGGACAGGCATGTCTCACCCTCGGCTTATACACGAGTCAATAAGTTTGCCAGTTTTTTTGGGGGTAAATTGGGGGCCTCGGCTTATATTCGGGTCGGCCTATACTCGAGTATATACGGTATATAAAAATGTATTAAAGAAATACAGATAATGTCCACAAAGTTTTTAGGTATGGTCCATAAAAATTCTAATTCCAAACAGCAGTGGCAGCAACTGTCTTGAGAGGAGAAGCACAACTCTCTAGGAAATATAATGCAGAAAAGACAAGAAGTGCGCCAAACTAAGTGTAGTATATAAAAGAAATACCCTTTAATATGATAAAAGCACACAGCCAATTGGCTACTCACAAAATGACATAGTAGTCAGGCATAAGATATAGCGGGGGGGAAGGTAATCACAGCCACTTCTGTCCGGAGGAGCGCAGATGGTAAATAGCTGGAACAGCCATTCAAGATGTTAGGCAGTAGAGGTTTCAGCATGGCAGTATTAATCTTGTAAAAAACGCCGCCTCGTGGATGTCAGTAGGCAGTATCAGGGCTGCCTAGCGTCCGGAGAGCCAGAAAACCGGAACCGGAAGTGCGTCTCAGCGTGGACCGCAAGCTCTGTATACCGGAAGTGACGCGTCGACCAATCAGAAGACGCTTTTCACAATATCCATTGTTTCCTCAGTTCTAACGGCCAGAGCAGCAGGGGAAGCATTTATATTAAGAGCATTATTGTTTCACACAGCAGGTTAATAAATACACATAATTGCATAGGTCAGGGGTTGACAAATTTTCTTTGAATTTAGGAGCTAGTTGAAAAAGTTAGGAGCCAGTTTTTTTTAATTTATTTTTTTAAGAGTGGTATGGCTTGTCAGCTCCTGGGATAAGGCCAGTCATTTTCACCCCCTTTCCCTAACTCACAACGGAGCACCAGTCAATAACTCCAACGTAACGCTGTTACATCAGGGTTATGGGCTGACCAGAAAGAGTAAGGCTGGCAACAGATGGAACTGGTTGGCTTAGGCAGGTGGCACTGGTTTGGGACTGACAGATGGTACTGGTTGCCACTGGCAGGCACGTGGAACGTGACATTGATTGGCACTGGCAGGTGACACTGGTTGGCATTGGCAGGTGGCACTATTGGCACTGATTGGCGGTGGCGCTGACAGGTGGCGCTGACACATAGCACTGATTGGCACTGTCAGGTGGCACTGATTTGCAGTGGCACTGGCAGGAGATTGGCAGGTGGCACTGGTTTGGAACTGGCAGGTGGCCCTGGTTGGCGGTGGCACTGGTTGTCGTTAGCGGGTGGCACTGGTTGTCGTTAACGGGTGGCACTGGTTGTCGTTAACGGGTGGCACTGGTTGTTGGCACTGATTGGTGGCACTGGCAGGTGGCATTGGTAGGTGGTGGCACTGGGTGGCGGTGGCACTGGCACTGGATGGCACTGGCAGGTGGCATTGTCAGTGGCAGGGGGCATTGATTGGCGGTGGCAGTTGGCACTGGCAGGTGCCACTGGTTGGTGGTGGCAGGTGGCACTGATAGGTGGTGACACTCGGCACTGGCAGGTGGCACTGATTGGCGGTGGCACTGATTGGCAGGGGCACTGATTGGTGGGGGCACTGGCAGGTGGTAGCAGGTGGCACTGATTGTCACTGGCAGGTGCCACCGATTGGCGGTGGCACTGGTTGGTGGCAGGTGGCACTGATTGTCACTGGTAGGTGGCACTGATTGGTGGCTGCAGGTTGCATTGATTGGTGGTGGCACTGGTTGGCACTGGCAGGTGGCATTGATTGGCGGTGGCACTGGTTGGTGGTGGCAGGTGGCACTGGTTGGTGGTGGCACTGATTGGTGGTGACACTCGGCACTGGCAGGTGGCACTGATTGGCGGGGGCACTGGTTGGTGGTGGCAGGTGGCACTGGTTGCAGGTGGCTCTGGCAGGTGGCACTGATTGTCACTGGTAGGTGGCACTGATTGGCGGTGGCACTGGTTGGTGGCAGGTGGCATTGGCAGGTGGCACTGGTACTGATTGGGGGTGGCACTCGGCACTGGCAGGTGGCACTGATTTGCAGCGGCACTGGCAGGTGGCCTTGATTGGCGGTGGCACTGGTTGGTGGTGGCACTGATTGGCGGTGACACTTGGCACTGGCAGGTGGCACACTGAGCACTTTGTTACTGAAAAGTAACAGAGGAGCTGTCAGAATTGAGCTTAATGTCGGGGGTGGGCGGGACCGAGCTGGGGTATGAAACTGACAAGTGACAGAGAGGCAGATCTGTCAGATTTGAGCTTGATGTCGAGGTGGGCGGGACCAGGCAGCTATCAAACATAAGCCAACGATTGGGCTGCTTAAGAAAAGGGGCGGGGCCACATACAAGTAGTGGCCTGCCCAGATCCCATTGGCTGGTGTTTGATAGCTGTTGGGTCCCGCCCACCCCGTCCAGTTCCCGCCCACCCCCGACATCAAGCTGAAATCTGACAGATCCTCCTCTCTCCTCTCTTAGTTTCACACACTTAGCGCGACACTTGATGCTTGCCAGAGCCACTGAGTGTGGAGGAGGGAGGAGGACGGCAGTCAGTGTTAATGCTCTGCATGTCTGGGGCATCGATAGTGAGTGGGCTGGTGGCAGCTTAGGCGCCAGGTTGCGATTTCTGGTCGCATTGGCGACCTGGCGCCTGGGGTTTGTCGAGCCCTGGCATAGGTAAATAAGCGGAATTAATTACTAAAATGCAAAATGGAAATTAAATAAGGAGAAAATAATAAAAAATAAGAAAATAATGAAAAAATAATAAATAAAATAAGATAAATAAAAGGGTGGAAGAAAACACTATATATAAATAAATTAATAATAATATAATATAATGATGATAATAAATTATATATAGGGGATATATTGGAAAAGAAGACTGATTTGGTAGGGAAGATAATACGTATAATTTTACAGGCCAATATTATTTGGTTGGAAGAGATAAATTGGGGATACCACAAGCATCATAGAAACAAAAATCCCGACCCATCCCGCCCGGACAAACTGTGGAAACTATAAAAATCGATAACTTATCCTCATTAAATTTAAACACATATGAAATCTCTTTGTTATCCAGAGGGCTGAATTTTGCTCCAACCATACATCCTAATTCTTTTACTATATTTAAAGACCTCAATAAACTAATTCGCAATCTAACACTGAAAAGACACTAGAATATGAAATGCATCACTACCTCCAGGACAGTTCCTGAAGAATCAGTTAGTCCTACTGACACTTCCGCAGAACAACAGGCACTCCAGGATCTGTGCGATCTTTGGAGTTCAGATGTAGATGCTGACCTCCTTATGTGGTCCCAATACTCCCCCCATCTACTCCCCCCATAGCACATACCACTTTTAAGCCAAAATCGATTTTTAACACCACCCAATCAAAAGGTCCGTATTTATCTACCTTCTACCAAGTTGGTTTTTTCAGAACTCCAAAATCTCTGTAAATCCGAATCCTCCAGGTCCTCTCATTTCAGTAATAATCTTAGTCCTCTGTAATATCAAGCCCTAAGGTTGCTGAGCGATAATCAAGACATCATTATAAAACCAGCGGATAAAGGCGGAGGAATAGTAGTACAAAATAAGGCTGACTATATGACGGAAGCATTCCGTCTACTCTCTGATAGTAACACAACTACGAAAAATTGAAATCAGATCCCTTACCTAGATTCATAGAGGAATCTAATACTATAATCACACGTGCTCTTGCTGAAGGTATACTTAATAAAACTGTGGCTGCTTTCTTTCAGAAACCTTTTTTTCAAATACCATATTTATATCACTTACCAAAATTACACAAAGACACCAATAACCCGCCAGGTCGCCCTATAGTAGCCTCCATGGATAGTATTACTACCAGTTATTCACTCTATATAGATCATTTTCTCCAACCCCTGGCTCAGGGTCTCCCATCCTTCACTCGAGATGGGACCCATTTGATAGCTCTGCTTAACCCATACACTTGGGAGCCGACATACAGGTGGGTGTCTCTAGATGTATGTTCTCTATTGTTAGAAAAGTTTTAAATGTTTATTGTGTGAATATTAGAAAAACAATAGTCCTGAGACTGATTTGTTAAAAAGCTTACTTCTGAGCACATTATTGTATTAACTCATTGTATTGTTTTGTCCTAATTAACTCCATAGTAAGTAGGATGATTAGATTTAACTAAATATGATAACCTAAGAATGTACGGAACATGAATAGCTAATAAAGTGCCATTCTGTGCCATGACAACGTTATTTATGTTCCCTCAGCCAATAGAAGCATAGAGATGTTATTCTTATGGGGTACGTGAAGGCGGGACACAGTCTTTTGGCAGACATTTTTCTTCAGCTTTCGTCCTGTAAGCATGTCTCTCTGTTGTGGGCCACATCAGAAATAAATTTTCCTGCTTCTCAGAACACCTGGAGTTTTTACTGATCACAAGGGAAATTCCTAACATCTATACACCTCGATACCTCATATGGTGGGCCTCCAGGCTGTAGCTTATTTTTTGGACAAGGACCCCTCTCTCAATACACAACAAATTGAATTTATTCTTTTGGCCACCCGCTTCTGTCTAGAGCATAACTATTTCACATTTGATGTTTTTTTTCTACCTGCAAAAACAAGGCACAGCAATGGGGGCAAATCTTGCCCCCAGCTATGCAAATTTGACCATGGGGCTGTGGGAGTCCAGGTGTGTGGGGAAGGACAACCCCTTTGCGGCACACCTGGTCTTCTACGGCCGATACATTGATGACATTATTGTTATTTGGGATGGCCCTGAAAGCTCGGTTAACGATTTTGTGGCTTATTGCAATAATAATCATTTTCGTTTATCTTTTACCTCTGTTATGGATCCCGACTCATTATCCTTTTTGGACTTGGAATTATCCCATTCCGACAACACTATCATAGCCAAAAATTACACAAAACCGACAGCAGGAAATTCATTCCTGCATTATTCCAGCTGTCACCACCCGAGATGGATAAACAATGTGCCAAAAAGCCAATACCACAGACTAAGACTTAATTGTACCAGACTGGATGATTATATTTCTCCAAGTACTACAATGCAAGAAAAATTTCTGGAGAAGGGCTAACCTCCCAAACTCATCAACGAGTCCTGCATTATGTATAAAAATGAAAATGTACCTTCTTCCAAAAAACAGAGTACAGTACCCACCCCTCGATTCATTACACAATACAAATTAAGCTACAGAAAAATGGAGTCAATCTTCAAAAAACATTGGTCTATTCTCAAACAAGACCCACACCTATCCCAGTGCATATCTGATAAACCCAAGTTCGCCTTTCGTAGGGCCCCAAATATTAAGAGTGAGATCGCCCCTAGTAAAATTAAAGATTTTATTTCTCACAAAAATGGCATCCTGAAACAGCTCACATTAATTCCACTCTTAGGCATGTTTCAGTGTAAAAAAATCACTTTGCCTCACATGTACGCATGTCACCCATGGTAAAAAAATCCTTCATGACTAATGGCAAAACCTACACCTTAAGCTCCTTCTTCAATTGCTCCACTTAATTTGTGGTGTACTGCATTTCGTGCCCGTGTGGCCTCCTGTATGTAGGTAGAACCATCAGGGCCCTAAGGCCCAGGTTCGGTGATCATCGCCGCGCCGTTCAAGCAGGTAATCCCAAGTACAGTGTCGCCCGATACTTTGCTGCATACCATCATAAGAACATCACAGACCTCAATGTCTGGATAATTGAATCAATTCCAGACAAATTCACCCCAGCTGAGAGGTTTAAGCGTCTTTGCCAACAGGAGCCATATTGGATATATTCTTTGAATACGATGTCCCCCCATGGCTTAAACGAAGAAATAGAAATCAATACGGTAATCTAGATTTTGAGGTATACTTAGATGGTAGATTTTTATCTATACATCTTTTCCATACACCTCTTCATACATATATGCCCCTATGAACCATGGATCCACTTGGGGCGTATGTGCTGGTACGTTCCCATAGTCTTTCTATACCTTCATAATATTCTTATCATTTTCAGTGTCCTTTCTTCCTACCTTATCTACATCCCATTAGCATTATGGGTTTGTTCACCCCTATATATTTTGTCCCCATGCACACGTGTGCGTGTGTGTATGCATATGTATGCATGCGTATATGCATTTGCACATGTGCTTATAGATTCATACATTTTTTATTGCGTTCAGTATGTGTATGTATTGCTTATTATTATTATTTTTTATTATGTATTATTATTACTATTATTCATTACTATATACTTTTTATATTTTTTATTATTTATTTTTATTTTCATTCTTATTTTTGATATATATATATATACTTTTTGTTGCTATTATTTCATATCTATCTTCTATTTTAATTTTTATTATTACTATTTTTTAATTTTAATTTATTTTAATTATTATCTATTTTTTATTTTATCTTCACTTTATTATTATTATTATTATTATTATTATTATTATTATTATTATTAATATTTCCACATATACAGTGCCTTGCGAAAGTATTCGGCCCCCTTAAACTTTTTAACCTTTTGCCACATTTCAGGCTTCAAACATAAAGATATAAAATTTAAATTTTTTGTGAAGAATCACCAACAAGTGGGACACAATTGTGAAGTGGAACGAAATCTATTGGATAATTTAAACTTTTTTAGCAAATAAAAAAACTGAAAAGTGGTGCGTGCAAAATTATTCGGCCCCTTTACTTTCAGTGCAGCAAACTCACTCCAGAAGTTCAGCGAGGATCTCTGAATGATCCAATGTTGTCCTAAATGACTGATGGTGATAAATAGAATCCACCTGTGTGTAATCAAGTCTCTGTATAAATGCACCTGCTCTGTGATAGTCTCAGGGTTCTGTTGAAAGCGCAGAGAGCATCATGAAGACCAAGGAACACACCAGGCAGGTCCGTAATACTGTTGTGGAGAAGTTTAAAGCCGGATTTGGATACAAAAAGATTTCCCAAGCTTTAAACATCCCAAGGAGCACTGTGCAAGCGATCATTTTGAAATGGAAGGAGTATCAGACCACTGCAAATCTACCAAGACCTGGCCGTCCCTCTAAACTTTCAGCTCAGACAAGGAGAAGACTGATTAGAGATGCAGCCAAGAGGCCCATGATCACTCTGGATGAACTGCAGAGAACTACAGCTGAGGTGGGAGAGTCTGTCCAAAGGACAACAATCAGTCGTACACTGCACAAATCTGGCCTTTATGGAAGAGTGGCAAGAAGAAAGCCATTTCTCAAAGATATCCATAAAAAGTCTCGTCTAAAGTTTGCCACAAGCCACCTGGGAGACACACCAAACATGTGGAAGAAGGTGCTCTGGTCAGATGAAACCAAAATCCAACTTTTTGCCCACAATGCAAAACGATATATTTGGCATAAAAGCAACACAGCTCATCACCCTCAACACACCATCCCAACTGTCAAACATGGTGGTGGCAGCATCATGGTTTGGGCCTGCTTTTCTTCAGCAGGGACAGGGAAGATGGTTAAAATTGAGGGGAAGATGGATGCAGCCAAATACAGGACCATTCTGGATGAAAACCTGTTGGAGTCTGCAAAAGACCTGAAACTGGGACAGAGATTTATCTTCCAACAAGACAATGATCCCAAACATACAGCAAAATCTACAAAGGAATGGTTCACAAATAAACGTATCCAGGTGTTAAAATGGCCAAGTCAAAGTCCAGACCTGAATCCAATCGAGAATCTGTGGAAAGAGCTGAAAACTGCTGTTCACAAACGCTCTCCATCCATCCTCACTGAGCTCGAGCTGTTTTGCAAGGAAGAATGGGCAAGAATTTCAGTCTCTCGATGTGCAAAACTGATAGAGACATACCCCAAGCGACTTGCAGCTGTAATCGCAGCAAAAGGTGGGTCTACAAAGTATTAACGCAAGGGGGCCGAATAATTTTGCACGCCCCACTTTTCATTTTTTTATTAGTTAAAAATGTTTCAAAAATCCAATAGATTTTGTTCCACTTCACAATTGTGTCCCACTTGTTGGTGATTCTTCACAAAAAATAAAAATTTTATATCTTTATGTTTGAAGCCTGAAATGTGGCAAAAGGTTGAAAAGTTCAAGGGGGCCGAATACTTTCGCAAGGCACTGTATATACACCTGAACGACTCCATATCCTGTCCCCCAAAATACACTAAAATATTACATTTAAATTATCCTATTGATTTGATATATCATAAATAGCTATTCAGCCTATCTTATATTTTATTTATTAATAATAAATGATTAATCTTCTTAAAAAATCTATGATGCTTGTGGTATCCCCAATTTATCTCTTCCAACCAAATAATATTGGCCTGTAAAATTATACGTATTATCTTCCTTACCAAATCAGTCTTCTTTTGCAATATATCCCCTATATATAATTTATTATCATCATTATATTATTTATTTATATATAGTTTTTTCTTCCCCTTTTTATTTATCTTATTTTATTTATTATTTTTTCATTATTTTCTTCTTTTTTATTATTTTCTCCTTATTTAATTTCCATTTTATGTTTTAGTAATTAATTCAGCTTATTTACCTATGCAATTATGTGTATTTATTAACCTGCTGTGTGAAACAATAATGCTCTTAATATAAATGCTTCCCCTGCTGCTCTGGCCGTTAGAACTGAGGAAACAATGGATATTGTGAAACGCGTCTTCTGATTGGTCGACACGCTGAGACGCACTTCCGGTTCCGGTTTTCTGGCTCTCCGGACGCTAGACGGCCCTGATACTGCCTACTGACATCCACGAGGCGGCGTTTTTTTACAAGATTAATACTGCCATGCTGAAACCTCTACTGCCTAACATCTTGAATGGTTGTTCCAGCTATTTACCATCTGCGCTCCTCCGGACAGAAGTGGCTGTGATTACCTTCCCCCCGCTATATCTTATGCCTGACTACTATGTCATTTTGTGAGTAGCCAATTGGCTGTGTGCTTTTATCATATTAAATGATATTTCTTTTATATACTACACTTAGTTTGGCGCACTTCTTGTCTTTTCTACAGGTACTCTTTTTTGAGAGCTCTGGATATTAGACTCAAGATCATTCCTTTGTCCTTAAAACCTTTGGATCACATGCTGCATCGCTTCCAGTTTCCTATACCATATAGAAGATCAGAGCTCTTCCGGGGAGGGGATTGGGATAGGGAGGGGAGAAGAAAAGGGGAGAGGAGGGGAGGGGAGAAGAAAATGGGAGGGGAGGGGATGGGAGAAGAAAAGGGGACGGGAGAAGAAGAGGGGATGGGAGAAGAAAGGGGGAGGGAAGGGAGAAGAGGAGGGGGAGGGAGAGGGAGAAGGGAGAACAAAAGGGGGAGGGAGAAGAGAAGGGGGAGGGAGAGGGAGAAGAGAAGGGGGAGGGAGAGGGAGAAGAGAAGGGGGAGGGAGAGGGAGAAGAGAAGGGGGAGGGAGAGGGAGAAGAGAAGGGGGAGGGAGAGGGAGAAGAGAAGGGGGAGGGAGAGGGAGAAGAGAAGGGGGAGGGAGAGGGAGAAGAGAAGGGGGAGGGAGAGGGAGAAGAGAAGGGGGAGGGCGAGGGAGAAGAGAAGGGGGAGGGCGAGGGAGAAGAGAAGGGGGAGGGCGAGGGAGAAGAGAAGGGGGAGGGCGAGGGCGAAGAGAAGGGGGAGGGCGAGGGCGAAGAGAAGGGGGAGGGCGAGGGCGAGGGAGAAGAGAAGGGGGAGGGCGAGGGAGAAGAGAAGGGGGAGGGCGAGGGAGAAGAGAAGGGGGAGGGCGAGGGAGAAGAGAAGGGGGAGCGTCTCCTTCCGCGGTTTGTAAAAGCAATCCAGCAGCTAATTGACCACTGGGATGGCTTTCGGAAGAAAGCCAATCTTTGGCTGAAAAAATCATTAATGGGATGATGCCTCCGGCTGCAGGTATCAACCCGGTATGACAACTTAAAGTGGAAGTAAACCCATCGATTTAAACAGTTAAAAAAAAAAGCATGCCGGGAATGCTAACTGCACATTGGCTGTGCTCTCAGCCAAACTATCAAACCATCCAATGGCTGGTGTCATAACGAATCACATGTGCAGCACCATAGCAGTTGAAGATTAAACAGAGGCAAAGATGGCAGCTTCCTTGGCTGAAAACGATAGGGGAGTTTACTTCCACTTTAAAGTCCAGCGACATACCGGCATGTTGCTGGTCATCAAGTGGTTAAAAACCCAGAGGGCTAGAGGTGCCAACAGACCTCCTTCCTGCATCATGATCAGATGACGCAGGCATGAACAGGAATGCTCAGCTAGGCCTGAAGTTCAAGTTTATGTAAATTATAGGGATAAGAAGAAGCAACACGGGGGTGGGGTTTCTGCAGCCAAGGCAGACATAGCTTATTTCAGGGAGGAACAATAGAGACTGGGGCATGTCTTCCATTATTTCTAATTGATGTAATTCCTCCCACCCCCCCACACCAGCCTGTACTTGGCCCCAAAGACATGAAATCTTTTTGATCCAACACAAAGGAACAGCTTTGGGGCTTGCTAAAATTTGTGCAGACTTGCATTTTTCTGCACTAGATAAATGCAGGTCTCTGCAAAGCCACACAGACAATTGCTTTTTATGTGCCCCATTTACACTGCAAAAAAGCCATGGCCGTCGAGCTGCACGGTGCAAAAAAAACGCATAGCGTATGGTTTTTTTCTGCAACAGATTGGAGTTCAACTGAAGGCTGTGTGCTTTTCTATGCACCACAGCCAAGTTGTGAGGGTCGGGCATAGCTGCTATGTGCTTCTCTCCTCTCACAAGCTCCCTTACTCTGCTCACTGTGGTCTCAGTTCCTTTGGGAGCAGAGTCGCTGGAACTGCTATGCCGCCCCTCCCCCCATTCACAGAAGCTTTTATATGAACTCATTCATAAAATACACAGGCTTCTGTGAATGGGCAGCAGGAAGGGTGGGAACAGGCAAAGCTGCTCTGTGTGCTTCTCTCCTCTCATTCTGCTCATTCATAGAAGCCTTTGTATTATGTGAACTCATACACAAAATACAAAGGCTATCGTGAATGGGCAGGGGAGGGGCGGGCATAGCTGCTCTGTGTGCTTCTCTCCTTTAACAGCCCCTCTCCTCTTTCTGCCCATTCACAGAAGCCTTTGTATTATGAGAACTGATTCAAAAAATACAAAGTCTTCTGTGAATGGGCAGCAAAGGGAAAGGGAATCTGGGAGTGCTAGCTTTTCCTAGGTGCCGAGTTTATTTCCCACTCTTAATTTAGTTGCCACAAATTACTGCAAATTGAGTACAGGTTTGCTTTAAGGAGACTGAAATTCTTTATCTATGACTTACCTCTGGTAGGCAGAATTCTGGCACTGAGTCCACAAATACCCGGCCAGAACACTCTTTCAGCTCCTGCAAAATAGAAAAAGTGTATTAGTAGGCCACAGCCACGTACCATTAAAACAAATAGATATTACTGGTCATCATCCCAAGATCTAAAATTACAGCATAAAACCTTCCAACAATTTAAAACTTTAGACCTGGCCCTGCCCACCTGCCACCACGTTTGCCGGCTATCTCAGACTTCTTTGGCTTCCCAGGAAGTTGCAAGAGTAGGGACTCGCAGCAGCCGGCGGGCAGAGCTTTGGACATTAGAGGCTGGCTGCCTGAACCCAGAAGAGGACGTCAGCTGCTTATTACTGAGGAGGACCAAGATGGCAGCGTGTAGCCGGGCTCCGGCACCTGATCAACGGATCGCAACAAAACAATGCTGGATCCACTGGGCAGGTGAGTATCTGAATCCAGAACAATGCTGCATAACAGATAACCAAAATGGCCATATATTGCAACTTACCTAGATTTGGCGTCTGCATTTGTTTTCTATTTTAGGCTTTTGTTCCCCCCTCCGGCGATCTGGCCAGTAACACACCTCCTGTATTAGAGCGTCCCCACTCTGTATGAAGGAGCACAGGGGGCGCTCTTTGGACAGCAGCATTGTCAGTCTTGGTGAGGAGAGTGCTAAATGTACTAGCAGATTTAGATACACTAATAAAATCGAAGACTAATTTCAGTTCACGCTTTATAATCAGTTACAGCAAACTGTTCTTTTCTCCCTTTTAGGATAACCTTTTTACATAAATAAAATCTAATCATTGTGATCACCCCTGTCAGTCAAAAAAAAAAAAAAAAAATAAAAAAAAAAAAACAGACTTGCTGGCCGGATCACCAGCAGAAGATAGAAGAAAGAAAGCCTATAAAAGAAAACTATAGCAGCCATTACATCTAAGAATTGGTAAGCTGCAATATAATAAATGTTTGTTTTTGGGTTTAATACTATGTAAAAAAAAAAAAAAAAAAAATATCAGAAGAGTGAGTGATGTTCTTCGTTACGGTTGTTTTTTTTAAATTATTATTAAAAAATAAATATATAAATAATAATAAAAAAAAAAAACACAGAAAAATAAAATAAAATGATATATATATACACCTTTTCCAGTTGGGTATTCCCATCCTTCGACACCCATCCTGGCAGCTTAGCGAGTCGTGTGCTGCAAAACAACAAAATGACAGATAAAGCACCATGTTTATGTTTAAGGTTTATGTTTATTTTTATGTTTTCAAGGCTGATGTTTAACCACTTTAAGACCGGACCATTTTGCTGGTAAATGACCAGAGGTCTTTTTACACTTTGGCACTGCGCTGCTTTAACTGGTAATTGCGCGGTCATGCAATGTTGTACCCAAACAAAATTTGCGTCCTTTTCTTCCCACAAATAGAGCTTTCTTTTGATGGTATTTGATTGCCTCTGCGATTTTTATTTTTTGCGATATAAACGTAAAAAGACCGCAAATTTTGAAAAAAAATGATATTTTCTACTTTTTGTTATTAGAAAAATCCAATAAACTCAATTTTAGTCATACATTTAGGCCAAAATGTATTCAGCCACATGTCTTTGGTAAAAAAAAAGTCAATAATTGTATATTTATTGGTTTGCGCAAAAGTTGTCACATCTACAAACTAAGGTACGTTTTCTGGAATTTACGCAGCTTTTAGTTTACGACTGCCTATCTCATTTCTTGAGGTGCTAAAATGGCAGGGCAGTACAAAACCCCCCCAAATGACCCCATTTTGGAAAGTAGACCCCCTAAGGAAATTGATAAGAGGCATGTTGAGCCCATTGAATATTTTATTTTTTTGCCTCAAGCGATTGAATAATGACAAAAAAAAAATTTTTTTTTTTTTTTTACACAAAGTTGTCACTAAATGATATATTGCTCACACATGCTATGGGCGTATGTGAAATGACACCCCAAAATAAATTCTGCTGCTTCTCCTGAGTACGGGGATACCACATATGTGGGACTTTTTGGGAGCCTAGCCGCGTACGGGGCCCCGAAAACCAAGCACCGCCTTCAGGCTTTCTAAGGGCGTAAATTTTTGAGTTCACTTCTCACTACCTATTACAGTTTTGAAGGCCATAAAATGCCAAGATGGCACAAAACCCCCACAAATGACCCCATTTTAGAAAGTAGACACCCCAAGCTATTTGCTGAGAGGCATGTTGAGTTCATGGAATATTTTATATTTTGCCACAAGTTGCGGGAAAATTACAAACTTTTTTTTTTTTTTTTTTTTTTTCACAAAGTTGTCACTAAATGATATATTGCTCACACATGCCATGGGCATATGTGAAATGACACCCCAAAATAAATTCTGCTGCTTCTCCTGAGTACGGGGATACCACATATGTGGGACTTTTTGGGAGCCTAGCCGCGTACGGGGCCCCGAAAACCAAGCACCGCCTTCAGGCTTTCTAAGGGCGTAAATATTTGACTTCACTCCTCACTACCTATTACAGTTTTGAAGGCCATAAAATGCCAAGATGGCACAAAACCCCCACAAATGACCCCATTTTAGAAAGTAGACACCCCAAGCTATTTGCTGAGAGGCATGTTGAGTCCATGGAATATTTTATATTTTGCCACAAGTTGCGGGAAAATTACAAACTTTTTTTTTTTTTTTTTTTTTTTCACAAAGTTGTCACTAAATGATATATTGCTCACGCATGCCATGGGCATATGTGAAATGACACCCCAAAATAAATTCTGCTGCTTCTCCTGAGTACGGGGATACCACATATGTGGGACTTTTTGGGAGCCTAGCCGCGTACGGGGCCCCGAAAACCAAGCACCGCCTTCAGGCTTTCTAAGGGCGTTACAGTTTTGAAGGCCATAAAATGCCAAGATGGCACAAACCCCCCCCAAATGACCCCATTTTGGAAAGTAGACACCCCTAAATTTAGGGGTACACTAGTGAGACTAGGTAATAAATGGCGGGTGCCCTGAAACTATAAAAAAATAACTAACCAACCAGCGTCACCTGTAACAGTTATATGGTGATCACTGGTGAAAGGGTTAACTAGGGGGCAATCAGGGGGCTTTATGCGGTAGTATATGGGGGTCCCTGGCGCTATAAAAAGCTGCGGCGAACCTAAATACCTACTTGCCTAACTAGCGTCACCTGTGACACTAATACAGCGATCAGAAAAACGATCGCTTATTAGGCTGGGTTCACACTGGAGCGATGCGGGAACGCCACGAATGCGCGGCGGGTTCCCGCATCGCATGCCTCCCGGCAGCAGTTCACACTGCCCTATGCGAACTGCTGGGAGTGTCAGTGAAATGTTACTGACACCCCCAGATCAGTTCGCATATCGCAGTGCGATCTGAAAACTCGGATCGCATGGTGTGAACACCCATGCGATCCGATTCTGCTGCGGGCCAAAAAAAGGGTCCCGTGCGAATTTGCGGCGGGTGCGGCGGGTGTGGCGGGTGCGGCGAATGGCTGAACTCGAATCGCACAGAGATCGGATGTGATTTGCACTGCAGTGCGGTGCGAATCACATCCGTTCTCAAACCGCTGCAATCTGAACCCAGCCTTAGTGACACTGGCGACGGGGGGTGATCACGGGGTTAAACCTTTATTGGGGGGGTTAGGGGGGTACCTTAGAACTAAAGGGGGCTAACCCTAACTGCCCTAACAGTTATTAGTCACAAATGACACCCGCCGGGTGATCAGGGGGTTAAACCTTTATTAGGTAATAAATGGCGGGTGCCCTGAAACTATAAAAAAATAACTAACCAACCAGCGTCACCTGTAACAGTTATATGGTGATCACTGGTGAAAGGGTTAACTAGGGGGCAATCAGGGGGCTTTATGCGGTAGTATATGGGGGTCCCTGGCGCTATAAAAAGCTGCGGCGAACCTAAATACCTACCTGCCTAACTAGCGTCACCTGTGACACTAATACGGCGATCAGAAAAATGATCGCTTATTAGGCTGGGTTCACACTGGAGCGATGCGGAAACGCCGCGAATCCGCGGCGGGTTCCCGCATCGCATGCCTCCCGGCGGCAGTTCACACTGCCCTATGCGAACTGCTGGGAGTGTCAGTGAAATGTTACTGACACCCCCAGATCAGTTCGCATATCGCAGTGCGATCTGCAAACTCGGATCGCATGGTGTGAACACCCATGCGATCCGATTCTGCTGCGGGCCAAAAAAAGGGTCCCGTGCGAATTTGCGGCGGGTGCGGCGGGTGTGGCGGGTGCGGCGAATGGCTGAACTCGAATCGCACAGAGATCGGATGTGATTTGCACTGCAGTGCGGTGCGAATCACATTCGTTCTCATAAACCGCTGCAATGTGAACCCAGCCTTAGTGACACTGGCGACGGGGGGTGATCACGGGGTTAAACCTTTATTGGGGGGGTTAGGGGGGTACATTAGAACTAAAGGGGGCTAACTCTAACTGCCCTAACAGTTATTACAGTCACAAATGACACCAATGCAAAAAAAAAAAAAAAAATGACATTGGTGTCACTGTGACTGGGGGGCAGGGGTAATTGGGGGGGTGATCGGGGGGTAAAGGGGGGGTGTGAGTGTGCCTGGCATGTTCTACTGTGTGTGTAGAGTGTTGGTGCAACTCACCGATCCGCTCTCCTCCGTGTCGGAACGGAAAATACCGACACGGAGGAGAGAATACATCACTTCCTCTCCTGTGTTTACATTACAGGAGAGGAAGTGATGTCACGGGGGATTTCCATTCGTCGAGAGCGATCGCGAGGGGGTGGCCATGAATGAATGGCCGTCCCCTCATCCCTGATCTCTCCCGAACGAATGCCGACCGCCGCAGGCACCGGGGGGGGGCCCGATCGGGCCCCCCACCCGCGGGCAGGCATGGACTTATATATACGCCAATATGCCTGCCCGTGCCATTCTGCCGACGTATATCGTCGTGCGGCGGTCGGCAAGTGGTTAATCTGCTTATATTTTGTCTTCACTGGTTCAACCTTTCTCCTCTTATCAACATGACAAGGTATTTAAAAAGAAATACTGTATGGGAATTTTGTTTTTAAAGAATCATACTTAGGCTCGGTTCACACAGGGGCGACACGACTTCAGGACGACTTTGTGAGGCAACTTGGAGACGACTTGAACACGACTTTTAGACACGACCTGGGGCGACTTACAAGTCGCCCCAGCCCAGGCGACTTTTGCCATGGCCAATCAGAGAATGAGCTCTGAAGGGGGAACTCCACGCCAAATTTATGAAAAAAATTTGGCGTGGGTTCCCCCTCTGAGAGCATACCAAGCCCTCAGGTCTGGTATGGATTCCAAGGGGAACCCCCTACGCCGAAAAAACGGCGTGGGGGTCCCCCCCAGACCCTTATCCGAGCACGCTACCCGGCCAGAAAGGAAAGGGGGTGGGGACAAGCGGGCACCCCCCCCCTCCTGAGCCGTACCAGGCCGCATGCCCTCAACATGGGGGGGTGCCTTGGAGGAGGGGGGGGCGTTGATGAGGACAAGGGCCTCTTCCCGACAACCCTGGCCGTTGGTTGTCGGGGTCTGCGGGCGGGGGGCTTATCGGAATCCGGGAGCCCCCTTTAATAAGGAGGCCCCCGGATACCGGCCCCCCACCCTATGTGAATGAGTATGGGGTACAATGTCTTCTTATAGCTCTTTTACAGGCGGTGGCCCGGTCTTCTGTCGCCGTCGCCTTCCTTTCTTCTTCTCCTGGAGTTGACTCGACGCTCTCTCCGGCCACAATGCCAGGGACGCGCTGCGTGGCGACTTATATAAGGACAAGGGGCGGGGTCATCGGTTGATGTCACGCGGGTTGATGTCACGCGGGTTGATGTCACGTGGGTTGATGTCACGTGGGTTGATGTCACGTGGCGACAGTCCCAGCATCCTCCGGGACTGTGACATTGTAAGGGGGCGGGGTCACCATGTGACATCAACCCACGTTACATCAACCAATGACCCCGCCCCTTGTCCCAATATAAGTCGCTGCGCAGCGCGTCCCTGGCATTGCGGCCGGAGAGAGCGTCGAGTCAACATCTCCAGGAGAAGAAGGAGAAGAAGAAGAAGAGAAAGAACGGAAGGCGGCGACGGTGACAGAAGACCGGGCCACCGCCTGTAAAAGAGCTATAAGAAGGCGCGGTGGCCCGGCAGAAGAACCGAAGAGGGGGACAAGACCCCCGAAGTCGGAAGAAGAGGGCGGCGGCGAGGAAGAAAGCCGGGCTCCTCCGCTAGTAAAAGAGCTAGAAGAAGATAGCGGAGGAGTCCGGCGAGAAGACCCCCGAAGACGGAAGACCCCCGGAGCTGTGCAATAAACTATTTTATCTTGTGTGTTGTGTTTTTTTTGGTACTTTATTTTACAGGTGAATGGGTAGGGGTACATTGTACCCCATACTCATTCACATAGGGTGGGGGGCCGGTATCCGGGGGCCCCCTTATTAAAGGGGGCTCCCGGATTCCGATAAGCCCCCCGCCCGCAGACCCCGACAACCAACGGCCAGGGTTGTCGGGAAGAGGCCCTTGTCCTCATCAACATGGGGACAAGGTGCTTTGGGGTGGGGGGGCCGCACGCCCCCCTCCCCCAAGGCACCCCCGCATGTTGAGGGCACGCGGCCTGGTACGGCTCAGGAGGGGGGGCCGCCCGCTTGTCCCCCCCCTTCCTGGCCGGTCGGGTAGCGTGCTTGGATAAGGGTCTGGTGTGGATCTGGGGGGGGGACCCCCATGCCGTTTTTTCGGCGTAGGGGGTTCCCCTTGGAATCCATACCAGACCTGAGGGCCTGGTATGCTCTCGGAGGGGAAACCCACGCCAAATTTTTTTCATAAATTTGGTGTGGAGTTCCCCCTTCAGAGCTAAAAATTCTGTCAAAGTCGCCTCCGTATAGACAAAGATCCGACTTGGAGGCGACCTCCATTGAAATCAATGGGTACAAGTCGCCTACAAGTCGGATTGAAGTAGTACAGGAACTTCTTTTGAAGTCGGAGCGACTTAAGTAGCGTGCATTAAGACGGCTCTCATTCACTTACATTGATTTTTAAATGTTGTCCGACCTGAGGCGACTAGGGGCGACCTGAAGTCGGATCTGAGTCGTACCTGTGTGAACCGAGCCTTACCCTAGATGAACGCTGCTTCTGTCCCCCTGCCGGCTCTAAGACTGAGAACTGAGCGATCCAACACCGCCAATCGTTCGGTAATTAGAGCTTAGTGAGCAGTAAGCTGATGACTGTCAGTCACAGCTCTCGGCTCTACCCCCCCCCCCCCTTTGTTTACTGGAGATTTGAGCTGTGGAGGGGGCGGGGGTGGGCAGCTCAGGTTGAGAAGCTGAGACAAGTACCAGTCAAGGCACGTGGGCACACCCCGACCATATGGTGGCGATCCTTTTTGAACCGACAGCGGGCTTCAGCCCTGTCAGCTGAAAACGTGTCACAGGAAAATGAACTGCCCTCCTGTGATCTACAGGAGAAGGACAGCCAAACAAACTTTGACTGTACGTCTCCTTTAACCACTTGCCGCCCGCCCTATTACAAATTGACGGTGGCAAAGTGGTTTCATAATCCTGATCAGACGTCATACGACGTGATCAGGATTATGAGCCGCTGCGCGCCCCCGGGGGCGCGCATCGCGGCGATCGTTGTTGCGGGGTGTCAGTCTGACACCCGGCAACTACGATCTCGGTAAAGAGTCTCCGACGGAGACTCTTTACCACGTGATCAGCCGTGTCCAATCACGGCTGATCACAGTGTAAATAGGAAGAGCCGTTGATCGGCTTTTCCTCACTCGCGTCTGTCAGACGCGAGTAGAGGAGAGCCGATCGGCTGCTCATCTGACAGGGGGGGTCTGTGCTGATCGATTATCAGCACAGCCCCCCCGAGGATGCCCACACTGGACCACCAGGGACGCCACCAGACCACCAGGGATGCTAAGCAAAAGGTAGTCCTCCCTAGACCACCAGGGATGCCAGTCAGCACAATGGATGCCAATCAGTGCCCACATTGGGCATCACTGATTGGCATGCATTATTGTTTGGCACTGATTGGCATCTATTAGTACAGTATAACACCAATGCTGCCTATGAGTGCCCACCTGTGCCGCCTATCAGTGCCCACCTGTGCCGCCTATCAGTGCCCACCTGTGCCGCCTATCAGTGCCCACCTGTGCTGCCTATCAGTGCCCACCTGTGCCGCCTATCAGTGCCCATCCATGCCCATCTGTGCCGCCTATCCATGCCCATCTGTGCCGCCCATCCGTGCCAGCTATCAGTGTCCATCCGTGTCGCCCATCCGTGCCGCCTGTCAGTGCCGCCTGTCAGTGCCCATCAATGCCACCTCATCAGTGCCACTGCACTGGTGCCACATCATTGGTGCCCATCAGTGTAGCCCCATCAGTGCCCATCAGTGAAGGAGAAAACGTACTTATTTACAAAGTTTTGAAACTGAAACAAAAAAAAACATTTTTTTTTTTCAAAATTTTCGGTATTTTTTTATTTGTAGCGCAAAAAATAAAAACTGTAGAGGTGATCAAATACCACCAAAAGAAAGCTCTATTTGTGGGAAAAAAAATGATAAAAATTTCATTTGGGTACAGTGTAGCATGACCGCGCAATTGTCATTCAAAGTGCGACAGCGCTGAAAGCTCAAAATTGGTCTGGGCAGGAAGGTGTTTAAGTGCCTGGTATTGAAGTGGTTAATAAAACTTGCAGATCTGGATCATACAGTGCCTTAAAAAAGTATTCATACCCCTTGAAATGTTCCACATTTTGTCATGTTACAACCAAAAACGTAAAAGTATTTTATTGGGATTTTATGTGATAGACCAACGCAAAGTGGCACATAATTGTGAAGTAGAAGGAAAACAAACGGTTTTCAAAATTTTTCACAAATAAATATGTGAAAAGTGTGGGGTACATTTGTATGGCGCCCCCCGGAGTCAATACTTTGTAGAACCTCCTTTCACTGCAATTACAGCTGCAAGTCTTTTTGGAGATGTCTCTACCAGCTTTGCACATCTAGAGAGTGATATTTTTGCCCATTCTTCTTTGCAAAATAGCTCAAGCTCTGTCAGATTGGATGCAGAGCGTCTGAACAGCAATTTTCAAGTCTTGCCACAGATACTCAATTGGATTTAGGTCTGGACTTTGACTGGGCCATTTTACCACATGAATAGGCTTTGATCTAAACCTGCGTTTCTTAACCTTTTACGGTGAAGGACCCATGCAGGTCTAAAAATAATTTTTTCGTAAGTACCCCTGTCTGTAAGTAATTTCAATTTTTTTGGGGTGTTATGGTTTCTGTGTATATGTAATATCAGTATGTGTTTGTGTGCAATATCATTGTATGTGCACATGCTGCAATGACATATATATATATATATATATATATATATAGATATATATATATAGATATATAGATATATAGATATATAGATAGAGAGAGAGAGAGAGAAAAAAAATTATATATACCGTATTTTCCGGCGTATAAGACGACTTTTTAACCCATTAAAATCTTCTCAAAAGTCGGGGGTCGTCTTATACGCCGGGGGTCGTCTTATAGGGCGGACTGGAAACTTCTGCGATCGCCGTGGAGGGAGCTCCAAAATACCGCGGCCGCCGTGACATCCGCCCTGTATGCAAGCTACAAGCTGCAGGCGTCTGGGATGCCGAAAAAAAAAAAAAAGACATACAGCGGCAAAACACGCCTCTTTCACCCGTCTGGCCCGCCCTTCTATCCTATTACCATACCTCTTCTGTGACGAGCTTTCACTCCTGAGGACTGGAGCGAAGAGGAGCAGGCGCGCATGTGCTAGTTCTGAGAGGCAGATGTACGGTAATAGGATACAAGGGCGGGCCAGACAAGTGAAAGGGGCGTGTTTTGTATTAGTCTTGGAGACAGGGAGGGCTGGGCAGGCAGGGAGAGCTTACCAGACTATCATTTGTTTAAAGCAACCAGCAAATCGCTGGTAAGGTGGCTGTTATACCACATACAGTACCAGTAAAATATCTACCGGTATACCTGTACATACAGTGCACCAGTATCTACAGTACAGCAGTATCTACAGTACAGCAGTATCTACAGTACAGTACCAGAGGGGTAGTCTTATACGGAGAGTATATCCCAAACACTACATTTTAACTGGAAAAGTTGGGGGTCGTCTTATACGCCGGCAAATACGGTACATATACACACACACATATATATACATACATAGTACAGACCAAAAGTTTTTACACACCTTCTCATTCAAAGAGTTTTCTTTATTTTCATGACTATGAAAATTGTAGATTCACACTGATGGCATCAAAACTATGAATTAACACATGTGGAATTATATACTGAACAAAAAAGTGTGAAACAACTGATATGTCTTATATTTTAGGGTCTTCAAAGTAGCCGCCTTTTGCTTTGATTACTGCTCCGCACACTCTTGGCATTCTGTTGATGAGCTTCAAGAGGGAGTGCCCGTTCACACAGGGGCAACACGACTTGCAGCACAACTCACAGACACGACCTGCACACGACTTCAGCAGCAACTTGCAAAACGACGACTGTAGAGAAGTCAATGCAAGTCGCCTGAAGTCGCCCCAAAAATAGTACAGGAACCTTTTTCTAAGTCGGAGAGACTTGAGTCGCTCCTATTAGAACGGTTCCATAGTACAGAACGGAGCTCGACTTGTCAGGCGAATAAGTCCCTGACAAGTCGCGGTAGTGTGAACGGGCACGTAGTCACCTGAAATGGCTTTCCAACAGTCTTGAAGGAGTTCCCAGAGTTGCTTAGCACTTATTGGCCCTTTTGCCTTCACTCTGCGGTCCAGCTCACCCCAAACCATCTCGATTGGGTTCAGGTCCGGTGACTGTGGAGGCCAGGTCATCTGGCGCAGCACCCCATCACTCAGCTTCTTGGTTAAATAGCCCTTACACAGCCTGGAGGTGTGTTTGGGGTCATTGTCCTGTTGAAAAATAAATGATGGTCCAACTAAAAGCAAACCGGATGGAATAGCATGCCACTGCAAGATGCTGTGGTAGCCATGCTGGTTCAGTATGCCTTCAATTTTGAATAAATCCCCAACAGTGTCAACAGCAAAGCACCCCCACACCATCACACCTCCTCCATGCTTTACGGTGGGAACCAGGCATGTAGAGTCCATCCGTTCACCTCTTCTGCGTCACACAAAGACACGGTGGTTGGAACCAAAGATCTCAAACTTGGACTCATCAGACCAAAGCACAGATTTCCACTGGTCTAATGTCCATTCCTTGTGTTCTTTAGCCCAAACAAGTCTCTTCTGCTTGTTGCCTGTCCTCAGCAGTGGTTTCCTAGCAGCTATTTTACCATGAAGGCCTGATTCACACAGTCTCCTCTTAACAGTTGTTCTAGAGATGTGTCTGCTGCTAGAACTCTGTGTGGCATTGACCTGTTCTCTAATCTGAGCTGCTGTTAACCTGCGATTTCTGAGGCTGGTGACTCGGATGAACTTATCGTCCGCAGCAGAGGTGACTTTTGGTCTTCCTTTCCTGGGGCGGTCCTCATGGGAGCCAGTTTCTTTGTAGTGCTTGATGGTTTTTGCCACTGCACTTGGGGACACTTTCAAAGTTTTCCCAATTGTTCGGACTGACTGACCTTCATTGCTTAAAGTAACGATGGCCACTCGTTTTTCTTTACTTAGACTTTGTATTATGGCAAGAATAAAGCATCTAACAGTCTATTCAGTAGGACTATCAGCTGTGTACTGTATCCACCTCCTGCACAACACAACTGATGGTCCCAACCCCATTTATAAGGCTTGAAATCCCACTTATTAAACCTGACAGGGCATACCTGTGACGTGAAAACCATTTCAGGTGACTATCTTATGAAGCTCATCAACAGAATGCCAAGAGTGTGCGGAGCAGTAATCAAAGCAAAAGGCGGCTACTTTGAAGACCCTAAAATATAAGACATATCAGTTGTTTCACACTTTTTTGTTCAGTATATAATTCCACATGTGTTAATTCATAGTTTTGATGCCTTCAGTGTGAATCTACAATCTTCATAGTCATGAAAATAAAGAAAACTCTTTGAATGAGAAGGTGTGTCAAAACTTTTGGTCTGTACTGTATTTAATGTATATGTATATATATATATATATATATATATATATATATATATATATATATATACACACACACACACACACACCACAAATGAACACAATAACACCCACACAATCCCAAACACTTGCAGACACACAAATACCCACAAAATAACAGACTGACAGACACACACATATTGCCAAATGAACACACTCAGAGACACACACATATAATCCCAAATTAACACACTGGTAGACACACAATTCCAATTTAACACACTTGCAGACACACACGTAATCAAATATCATCACACAAGTAGACACATACACGCACATGAAGCCTACTGGTGCAGTGCCCACCAAATGCAGCCTCACCAGTGCAGACCCTCCTCAGTAAATCTTCCCCCCCCCCGCCTCCATCAGCACAGACCGACATCCCCCTCCAGAAATCTCCCTCCCCTCCATCAGTGCAGACCCCTTACCCCTTCTGGATAACCCCCTTCCTTCAGTGCAGACACCCCCCCCCACACAGGAAATCATCCTTCTCCTTCAGTGCAGACCCCCTCTCAGGAAATCAACCCTCTCCGTCAGTGCAGACCCTCCTCAGTAAGCCCCCCCCCCCCCCATCAGTACAGACTGACACCCCCCTCCATCAGTGCAGACCCTCCTCAGGAAATCCCCCCCCTCAGGATAAACCCCCCTGCTTCAGTACAGACCCCACCAGTAAATCCCCCCCAATCAGTGCCCCCTCATCAGTGCAGACCCCCCACCCTCAGGAAATCACCCCTCTCCATCAATTGCAGACCCTCCTTAGTAAATATCCCCCTCTCCTCCATCAGTGCAGACCCACCTAAGGAATTCCCCCTCCCCCATCAGTACAGGCCGACCCCCCTCTATCAGTGCAGACCCTCCTCAGGAACCCCCCCCCCCTACCCCAACCATCAGTGCAGACCCTCCTCAGGAAATTCCCCCCCTACCCCACCATCAGTGCAGACCCTCCTCAGGAAATCCCCCCCTACCCCACCATCAATGCAGACCCTCCTCAGGAAATCCCCCCCTACCCCACCATCAGTGCAGACCCTCCTCAGTAAACCCCCCCCCTCCATCAGTGCAGACCCCCCCACCCCTCTTTAGCGATGCCACTGAGCCACCTGTCACTTTTCGGGCAGCATTGTGAAAGGAGGCAGCAGCCAGTTCTTGTTAGTACATGTGGGCCGGCCCACCAGGCAAGCAAAAGCCCGCTGTGCCCCATGGCCAGTGCCTAGGAGTAGAGTGGGCAGAAGTGGGCGTCCCCAGACAGGCTGTAATTGCCTGCAGACCACACACCGCCCATATGCTGATGCTGAGATTGAAAGAACTGAAATCCAACAAAATGAAAGGGGCAGGGCCAGTCAGGCTTGGGAGTCAAGGTTAAGATGACGCTGGATGTCCTCCAGCCAGGAAATGAGGAGGGATTCTATACGACTTGCTGCTGCTTCCAATGCACATGGTGAGGAGCTCACAGTGTGCAGTGACATCAGGAGGATGCCATTTCTGCACAGTAAAAAAGCCGGTACATCTGAACAAAACTGAAGAGAAGGTCGGAGTCCTGCTTTAAATACCCTAAAAGTTTTTTTTTCCGCCCAGGAGATGGAGAATGGCGGCACCTATTTGAGGTTTCTGTACAGATTTGTGGGCAGGTTGTAGCTGTCTATAATGTGTTGGGGGTTAAGGGGGGTTAATTGTCATTAAACAATAACTGGGAGAGAAGAGTAATCGGCCATTAAATCCTTCACATGTAATAATGGTGTGAGCCGGGACGTGTCATTTTCTGGGAGTGGTGGGAATTTATAGCTCGGCCCGCAGTCAGGAGGAAATGGTGATTGATGAGCCTTCTACAAGGGGAATGTGGAGAAGAAATGGGTCTCCTGCTGCTCGGGAGACGTGACGGACGCAATTTAATGGCCATTACTGGGGTAGGGCTCACAATCAAAAATTATTTATTTTTTAGTAATGTGAAGAACAAGCCGTTCTAACGGGAACGCCGAATATCCTTTTACGATAAAGGAGACGGGGGAAAAAAAAGTGTGTCCTAACCCAAGAAGAAAAATGCCATCTATTGCAGCTGATCAGACATGGGGTGCGGCAGTGTGCAAGAACATTTCCTGCCAGTCCAGATCCTTCCCATTGATCCTGCCCCAGTACGGATCATTCCCATTGATCCTGCCCCAGTACGGATCATTCCCATGGATCCTGCCCCAGTACGGATCATTCCCATGGATCCTGCCCCAGTACGGATCATTCCCATGGATCCTGCCCCAGTACGGATCATTCCCATGGATCCTGCCCCAGTACGATTCCCATGGATCCTGCCCCAGTACGGATCATTCCCATGGATCCTGCCCCAGTACGGATCATTCCCATTGATCCTGCCCCAGTACGGATCATTCCCATTGATCCTGCCCCAGTACGGATCATTCCCATTGATCCTGCCCCAGTACGGATCATTCCCATTGATCCTGCCCCAGTACGGATCATTCCCATTGATCCTGCCCCAGTACGGATCATTCCCATTGATCCTGCCCCAGTACGAATCATTCCCATTGATCCTGCCCCAGTACGGATCCTGCCCCAGTACGGATCATTCCCATGGATCCTGCCCCAGTACGGATCATTCCCATTGATCCTGCCCCAGTACGGATCATTCCCATTGATCCTGCCCCAGTACGGATCATTCCCATGGATCTTGCCCCAGTACGGATCATTCCCATGGATCCAGCCCCAGTACGGATCATTCCCATGGATCCAGCCCCAGTACGGATCATTCCCATGGATCCAGCCCCAGTACGGATCATTCCCATGGATCCAGCCCCAGTACGGATCATTCCCATGGATCCTGCCCCAGTAGGGATCATTCCCATTGATGCTGCGCCAGTAGGGATCATTCCCATTGATGCTGCGCCAGTACGGATCATTCCCAATGATGCTGCGCCAGTACGGATCATTCCCATGGATCCTGCCCCAGTACGGATCATTCCCATGGATCCTGCCCCAGTAGGGATCATTCCCATTGATGCTGCGCCAGTAGGGATCATTCCCATTGATGCTGCGCCAGTACGGATCATTCCCAATGATGCTGCGCCAGTACGGATCATTCCCAATGATGCTGCGCCAGTACGGATCATTCCCAATGATGCTGCGCCAGTACAGATCATTCCCAATGATGCTGCACCAGTACGGATCATTCCCATGGATCCTGCCCCAGTAGGGATCATTCCCATGGATCCTGCCCCAGTAGGGATCATTCCCATTGATGCTGCGCCAGTAGGGATCATTCCCAATGATGCTGCGCCAGTACGGATCATTCCCAATGATGCTGCGCCAGTACGGATCATTCCCAATGATGCTGCGCCAGTACGGATCATTCCCAATGATGCTGCGCCAGTACGGATCATTCCCAATGATGCTGCGCCAGTACGGATCATTCCCAATGATCCTGCACCATTCCCAAGGATCATTCCATATTTTCAGTACATGTTTTGCATTCTTTCAAGTCCTGATTAGAATTAGCCTGCCTATGTAACGCCCCTTGTTACCATAAACGTACAATTGTAATATTAATGTGATACCTACATAATCATGTGTATAAAAACCTTCACATGCGTCATAATAAAAGGAGAACGGTTATTTGGAAAGATGCTGAGTGTATCTTTTGTGTCTGTTCCCTGCTGCAGTAGTTATTAATTTGGAACCACTAATCAATATGAGGATAGGAGTTGCCTATCATCAAAATATCAATTTCACCATTGATCCTGCGCCAGTACGGATCATTCCCATTGATGCTGCGCCAGTACGGATCATTCCCATTGACGCTGCGCCAGTACGGATCATTCCCATTGACGCTGCGCCAGTACGGATCATTCCCATTGACGCTGCGCCAGTACGGATCATTCCCATTGACGCTGCGCCAGTACGGATCATTCCCATTGACGCTGCGCCAGTACGGATCATTCCCATTGACGCTGCGCCAGTACGGATCATTCCCATTGACGCTGCGCCAGTACGGATCATTCCCATTGACGCTGCGCCAGTACGGATCATTCCCATTGACGCTGCGCCAGTACGGATCATTCCCATTGACGCTGCGCCAGTACGGATCATTCCCATTGATCCTGCGCCAGTAGGGATCATTCCCATTGATCCTGCGCCAGTACAAATCATTCCCATTGATCCTGCCAGTACAGATCATTCCCTTTGATCCTGCCAGAAATCCTGCAAGTACAAATCACTCCAATTGATCCTGCAAAGTACAGAGCATTCCCACTGATCCTGCCAGAAATCCTGCAAGTACAGACCATTCTCAATGATCCTGCCAGCAATCTTGCTAGTACAAATCACTCCCATTGATCCTGCCAGTACAGATCACTCCCATTGATCCTGCCAGTACAGATCATTCTCATTGATCCTGCCAGAAAGGATCATTCCTATTTATCCCGCAAGTACTTATTCCTTTTGATCCTGCCAGAAATTATGCCAGTGCAAATCAATCCCACTGATCCTGCCAGAAATCCTGCCAGTACAGATCATTTCCATTGATCCAGCCAGCAATCTCGCAAGTACAAATCACTCCCATTGATCCTGCAAGTACAGATCATTCCCATTGATCATGCCAGAAATCCTTCAAATACGGATCATTCCCATTGATCCCGCCAGTACAGATCATTCCCCTGCACACCCCCCCCCCCCCCCATGTTATGGAATGGAGGAAGGTGTTCAGTAGTCCCAATTAGTGCAGCAGCTTAGAGTTATTTCACAAATATTATATATATATGGAAGTGGAACTAAACCCTCCTACCCTGAACAGCCAAGGAAACTGTCACCTTGGCCTCTGTTTGATCTGCAGTTGCACATGTGATCAGTTATGACTCCAGCCATTTGATGGTTTGACACTTGGGTTAAGCGCACAAGCAGTTTGCGACAGTTTCTCATTCATAGCATACCTCAACTGTAACTGTTTCAGAAAAAACTTAGACCCCTTTCACACGGGGGGCTTTTTTTAGACGCTTTAGCGCAAAAAAAAAAGTGCCTGTAAAGCGCTTGAAAGAAGCTGCAACTGCAATCCCAATGTAAAAGCCCGAGTGCTTTCACACTGAGACCTCTTTCACACTGGGGCATTTTTCAGGCACTTTAGCTTTAAAAAAAGCGCCTGTAAAACGCCTGAAAGAAGCCGCAACTGCAATCCCAATGTAAAAGCCAGAGTGCTTTCACACTGAGGCGCTGTGCTGGCAGGGCGTCAAAAAAAGTCCTGCAAGCAGCTTCTTTGCAGCGCTTTTGGAGCAGTGAATACACTGCTCCTAAAGCGCCCCTTCCCATTGAAATCAATGGGAAGCGCCTATAAAACGCCTGAAAAGCGCTATTGGCAGCTGCGTTTTGTGGGCACTTTTAACCCTTTATTTGGCCACTAGCAGGGGTTAAAAGCATCCCAATAACGCTCGAAAAACGCTGGTAAAGTGCTGCTAGTTTAAGCTGCGCTTTACGAGCGCTGACATTGTGAAAGGGCTCTTAAAGCACTTGGGCTTTCACATTGGGATTGCAGATGAGGCTTCTTTCAAGCGCTTTACAGGCACTTTTTTTAACGCTAAAGAGCATTAAAAACGCCTGAAAAACGCTCCAGTGTGAAAGGGGTCTTAGGGCCAGTTCACACCATAGAAACACAGTCCGGTTGCGATCCTGATGCGTTTCTGTATGCACGTTTCTTTATGCATTTTTGATGCATTCCAGTGCATCCCCACCCCGCCCTATTTTTTTTTCTTTTGTGTGTTGTGGTGCGTTATTGATGTGTTTTACCACGTTCCAGTATAGTTTAGTGTGGGAAAAATGCAGCATATTCTACTTTTTTTTTCTGGAATGCACTGGAACTGACTGCACTGGTGTGAACCGTGCCACTGGAAACCATATAACCTACTATTTGTGATGCAGAAAAAAATCCCCAAAAAACAACACATTGGACTGCATGTGGTGCGAACTTGTCCTTGAAGTGGAGCTCCATCCAAAAGGGGAAGCTCTGCTTGTCTGCCTCCACCCCACATTTGGCGGTGGGGGGGGAGTGGGTACCTGCTCCCACTTCCGGCTCACCACGCTGCAGCTAAGTGAGCCGTAAGCCCCCCATCCCCTACCCCCTCTTCTTCCCCCACAGCTGGCTCATTTACAAAGCACAGCAATATCTGCACATGCGCAGTAGGAAAACAGCTGTGAAGCCACAAGGCTTCGCTGCCGTATTCCCTTAGCCAAGATGGCAGCGGAAGCACCCAAGAACCAATTCAAGAATCGGCTCGGGTGAGGACACTGCTGGATGCCTGAACAGGTATAGTGCCCTAATAGTAAAAGGAAGCAGCTTGTAGCAAATCGTATACACTATAGTACACGATATTATGAGCGGACATTGTTAGTCCGCCTGAAACTAACCAACATGGCTGCCTCAGAGACCGGCGACATTTTTCTCCTTAGGCGCCGTTCTGTCAAAACAGCCAAGTCTTCTTGCATCAGAGTATATAGGTTTGCCGGTGTTGTCTCAAAACAGCAATTTGTCTAAAATTCCAATTGCTGATGGTTTACAGTAAACCGAAAGCGACGCAATTGGAGATCTCGATGAGTTGGCTATTTTGACAGAACACCGGCAATGGCAGATATAAACACTGCCAGTTTTTTTTTTTACATGGAAAGCAGAGATCTTTTTTTTATTTATTTTTTATCTCATGCTTTCCAGGGTAGAGGAGATATCTGGGGTCTCATTGACCCCAGATCTCTCCATATAGAAGACCTCTCACGCCTTATGTTTACATTTCTGAGTGACAAATAAAAAACGAAAAATTGCTGCGCAAATACTGTGTGACATGAATTGCAACAGTCACCATTTTTTTTTTCCCCCACAAAAAAAAGATTTTATTGGAAATAATGAAGTTGGGTTTACAATACAGTACATTCATCATAACATTTGAGATGGTATACATGACAAAGTAGAACAAGGAGATGATACATATTGTTGAAGACTCATAGAAGGGATGCACCGATACCATTTTTTTTTTTTTTTTTTTTTTACGAGTACCGATATTTTTTGTTTAGTACTTGCCGATAGGGATGAGTTCCAGCATGTTTGCACACTCCACGTGCAGAGCCCACCAGGAAAACAGGGCAGCGCTGCGCTAATCACAGGCAGTGAGACATTGCCCGATCTCAGCAGCCACGCATCGGGGCAATGTCTCACTGCCTGCTACTAGCGCAGCGCTGCACCGACTCCCTTGCGGGCTCTGCACGTGGAGTGTGCAAACACGCCGGAGCTCATCCTTACTCGCCGATACCAATTACCGATGCCTACCGCAACAGTTTTTTTTTTTTACTTCAGCTGTCAGCAATGGTACAAAGCATTGAAAAGTTATTTACAAATTAAATAAATAGATTTTTGTGTTTAATTTTGTTCTTTTTCAATGTGTAAGTGTAAGTGTGTGTGTAAGTGTAAGTGTGTGTGTAAGTGTGTGTGTGTGTGTGTAAGTGTGTGTGTGTGTGTGTAAGTGTGTGTAAGTGTGTGTGTGTGTGTGTAAGTGTGTGTGTGTGTGTGTGTGTGTGTGTGTGTGTGTGTGTGTGTGTGTGTGTGTGTGTGTGTGTGTGTGTGTGTGTGTGTGTGTGTGTGTGTGTGTGTGTAAGGCCGCGTACACACGGGCGGACTGTCCGTCCAACTAAGTCCGTCAGACAATCCGACAGACAGTCCGTCCTACTTTTGAATGAACGGACTTGACCACACACGATGAACAGACAGTCCGCTGAAAGCTTGCGCGATGACGTGTACAGCACGTACGACGGGACTAGAAATACGACGTCCAATACACTGCAATGCAACCTTCGGCCGTGTAAATCCTTTCTGAGCATGCGCCATACTTAGTCCGTCCAACTTGCCTACTCACGAGCGGACTGTCCGCTGAAACCAAGTTTGGACGGACAATATTACAGAAATTCCGAAAGACTTAGTCCGCCAGACTGTCCGCTGAAAAAGTCAGCTGAAGCCCACACACGAGCGGATTGTCCGCTGAAACGCGTTTCAGTGGACCAAGTCCGTCAGACAGTCCGCCCGTGTGTACGCGGCCTACGTGTGTGTGTGTAAGTGTGTGTGTGTGTGTGTGTGTAAAAATATTCACTAACAAAGCAAACAAAAAAAAATTAAGTTTTAATTGTTTATAAAATAGATGTGAAAAAAGCAGGAAATAATAATTAAATGGAGGAGAGTAGGGAGTTATTTAAGGCTGATTAGAGTAAATTAACCACTTCACCCCTCAGAAGAATTTAACCCATTCCTGACCAGAGCACTTTTCGCAATTCGGCACTGCGTCGCTTTAACTGGCAATTGCGTGGTCATGCGACGTTGCACCCAAATTGCTGTCCTTTTGTTCCCCACAAATAGAGCTTTCTTTTGGTGGTATTTGATCACCTCTGCGGTTTTTATTTTTTGCGCTATAAACAAAAAAATAACGACAACGTTGAAAAAATACACATTATTTTTTTACTTTTTACTATAATAAATATCCCCAAAAAATATATTAAAAGAAAAAAAACTAACTCAGCTAAAGGAAGTAAATCCACCGAGACCAATATCATACAAGTCTGACAGTGGTAATAGCGATGTTGACAAACTTGGTCCCTATCTCGTAATTTAGTTCCCGATTGTGGTGGGGTGTAAGGTTTGTTTGTGTGTGTAGATAGGGAAAAGGATAGAGAAGAAGGGGGGGTAGGGGGAAGAGGAGCCCCCATCCGAGACAAACACATAGGGTCTTCTATCAGGTAATTTAACTGCTTAAGGACCGCCTCGCGCCAATATATGTTAGCAGAATGGCACGGCTGGGCACAATCACGTACCTGTACGTGGCTCTTTAAGTGCCCAGCCGTGGGTCGCTCACGCCGCGACCCGGTCCTGAGCTCTGTGACCGTGGCCGCGGAACCCGCGGATCCGATCACCGCTGGTGTCCAGCGATCGGGTCACAGAGCTGAAGAACGAGGAGAGGTCTGTGTAAACAAACCTCTCCTCGTGCTTCCTACCGAGCCTGATACCGATCGTCTGTTCCCCCAACAGTAAAAAAAAATAAAAACGCACACCCGTCACACATAACCCCCCCCCCCCCCCCCCGGTGCCCCCTAGGGGTTAACTCCTTCACTGCCAGTGTCATTTACACAGGAATCAGTGCATTTAAATAGCACTGATTGCTGTATAAATGACAATGGTCCCAAAAATGTGTCAAAAATGTCCAATGTGTCGGCCATAATGTCGCAGTCACAATAAAAATCACTGATCGCTGCCAATACTAGTGAAATAAAAAAAAATGCCATAAAACTATCTCCTATTTTTTTAAACGCTATAACTTTTGCGCAAACCAATCAATAATTACTAATTGTGATTCTTTTTACCAAAAATATGTAGAAGAATAGGGATCTGCCTAAACTGAGGAAAAAAAAATTTTTTTATATATTTTTGGGGGATATTTATTACAGCAAAACGTAAAAAATATAGCATTTTTTTCAAAATTGTCGCTCTACTTTTGTTTATAGTGCAAAAAATAAAAACCGCAGAGGTGATCAAATACCACCAAAAGAAAGCTCTATTTGTGGGGGAAAAAAAAGGATGCCAATTTTGTTTGGGAGCCACGTCATTAAAGTGACGCAGTGCCGAAACGCAAAAAGGGGCCTGGTCCTTTGGCTGCAAATTGGTCCGGGGCTTAAGTGGTTAAGTAGCTACGGCAGGTAAGAGAAAGTTTGAGCTATAGCTCTCGGTAGACTTGAAATATGTCCAGCATGCCCAGACAGTTGTGAATTTTTGTATACGTTCTTGGGAGGTATGGATCAATTCCTCCATCTCCTCAATCTAATGCTGCGTACACACGATCGGAATTTCGGCCAGCAAAAGACCGATGAGAGATTTTCATTGGAAAATGCGACTGTGTGTATGCTCCATCAGAATTCAGCTGGCCGAATTCCCGCCAGCAAAAATTTGAGAGTAGGTTCTCAATTTTCCCGATGAAAAAAACTTTCCTGATGGAAATTCCGAACTCACGCATGCCCAGATTCAACTACACGATGGAAGCTATTTGCTACTGGCTATTGAACTTCCCTTTTCTAGTCCCGTCATACGTGTTGTACGTCACCGTGTTCTTGACGGTCGGAATTTGGTGTGACCGTGTGCAGGTAAGACAGCTTGAGCAAAATCCCATCAGGAAAACCATCCGACCTTTTTCTGACCATAATTCTGATCGTGTGTACACGACATTAGAGATCCTGACTATGGATGGAATATGCAACAAACATTTATATATATATATATAATGTTTGGGAGTTCTGAGTAATTTCCAAGCAAAAAAACTAAAATATGTTTGTTTTTTACATGTTGGAGAGGAATGTCAGAATTGGCCCGGTATGGAAGTAGTTAAGCTTGTCTGTGTGGCTTATTCCTGCTCATGGCATCAGTCAGCGCACAGTAGCTGTGAGCCGGATATGAAATTTCAGCTGCTGTGCAGATAGGCCACAGTTAGCCGCCCCCCTCCCCCCCCCAGCCCTCGAGACGTACCTGTGCACCAGAGGCAGAGGGAGGAAGTTCAGGGCGGACGTCATGTCCAGACCGCAGTCCAGCATGATGGTGGTGGATTTGAACTTGAGGATGTTGCATGGCAGCGTGGGATGACCCGACAGGCAGTACTGAAAGGGAAAGAGAAGCCCAAGGAAAGTCATTTAATGTTCCGGACCAATAGAGACATAAAATATTAAACAGCCGCCCCTGAATAGCAGGAGAGGAGAGGAGAGCTGGAGATTAAAGGAGATCACAAGAGCAAATGACAGCTTACAAGCAAACACAGACTAATTATGTCACCACAGGGGCCTGATTACCATCACATACTGACCCTACACTGAGAGTAATAGACACTCACACCAATCAGGAACAGTAGCCACCTCTCACCTATAACAATTCCTCTCCTGTGTGCATGACTTATTGAAGCAGCCTTCCTCAGCCATGGTCCTGTGAAACGCAGGGGGAGCTCCAGAGACAGCTAAGGTTGCTTATACAGTGAGAAGCAGTGCACTGATTTCATTTCCTACTGGATGGTGCCAGCCTAGTTCTGGGCCCAATGTCATTTTGCAGGGGCCACTACAGTGACCACCAATGTAAGGAGGCATTGCTTCCCCTGACCAGCATTGTAAGATGCCATATTTCCTAATGACTACCAGTGTAAGGGGGTACCTCTCCTAATGATCGCCAATGTAAGGGGGGGCACCTCTCCTAATGATCACCAATGTAAGGGGGCACCACCCCTAATGACCACCAATGTAACTGGGCACCACTCCTAATGACCATCAATGTAAGGGGGCACCACTCCTAATGACCACCAATGTAAGGGGGCACCACTCCTAATGATCACCAATGTAAGGGGGCACCTCTCCTAATGACCACCAATGTAAGGGGGCACCACTCCTAATGACCACCAATGTAAGGGGGCACCTCTCCTAATGACCACCAATGTAAGGGGGCACCTCTCCTAATGATCACCAATGTAGAGGGGCATCTCTTTTAATGACCAAAGTAGGGGGACATCTCTCCTAATGACTGCCAATGTAATGAGGAACATCCCTTAATGACCATCCATATAAGGGGGACATCTCCTAATGACTACCAACATAAGGGGGCACCTCTCCTACTGACAACAAATCTAAGGGTGCACCTCTCCTAATGACCACCAAAGTAAGGGGGTACCTCTCCTAGTGACCACCAATGTAAAGGGGCACCTCTCCTAAAGACTATCAATCTAAGGGGGTACCTCTCCTAACGACCACCAAAGTAAGAGGACACCTCTCCTAATGTCTACCAATGTAAGGGGGCACCACTCCTAATGATGATCAAAGTAGGGAGGCACCTCTCCTAATGACTGCCAATGCAAAGGGGAACATCCCTTAATGACCATCCATATAGAGGGAACATCTAATGACCACCAACATAAGTGGGCACCTCTCCTAAAGACGACCAATGTAAATGGGGCACCACTCCTAATGACCACCACTGTAAGGGGGAACATCCCCTAATAACACTGACACTTTGTGAAAAACAATGAAATTAATAGAGTGATCGGTGCTAATACTATACACTGTCACTGTACTAATGACACTGGCTGGGAAAGGGTTAACATCTAGGACGATCAAAGGGTTAAACGTGTGCCTAACAGTGCTTGGTGCATTTACTGTGTGCGGTTTTAACTAAGGAACGTGCTTCGCAGAGAAACAAAACATGGCCCCTCCCTACTTACATTCACAGAGCTCTGTCCCATCAGCCTCTTCGCTGATCAGCCAGCGGACAATCAATGGCCGGGACCTGATCGGCTCGGCCCCCTACATGGAAGGGATGGATCATGTATCTAGTACGTGACTCCCACCTGAGGCAGTCGTTAAATGGTTAAAATGACACTAAAATGATGATTCTGGTACAAAGCAATACAAAGTTATTTACAAATTAAATGTGTTTTCTGTGGGGTCTTTTTATTTATTAACATGGGAAATGTATAAAATGATTACCAAACAAAAGCACCACCCAGAATGTTTTTTTTTTTTTTGCATATTCACAGAAATTTTATAGTATTAAAGCGGAGGTCCACCCTAAAGTGGACCTTCCCCTCATCGGAACCCTCCCCCCCTCCGGCGCCACAATTGGCACCTTTCAGGGGGGGGGGGGGGTGCAGGTACCTGTACAGTACAGGTATCTGCACCCACTTCCGGGATAGCTCTCTGCGGAAAGGGGCGTACATTACGCCCCTTTCCGAAAGTCCCCCGCTGCCTGCTGGGAAACACACAGATCCCAGAGGCAGCGGATCCATCCTTATTGCGAAGCGCGACTCGCGCATGCGCAGTAGGGAACCGGAAAATGAAGCCGAAAGGCTCCACTTCCTGATTCCCATACCCAAGATGGCGGCGGCAGCACCCGAGAGACGATCGAGAGATCGGCTTCGGGTGCCGACATCGCGGGCGCGCTGGACAGGTAAGTGTCACTATTTTAAAAGTCAGCAGCTGCAGTATTTGTAGCTGCTGGCTTTTAAAAAAAAAAAAAAAAAACGTGGACTTCCGGCGGACCCCCGCTTTAAGAAACTTGGGGAGGGGGGGACTTTTTTTTTTTTTTTTTACTTACCAGAAACCCCCTGTTGCTATGTAGTGGCTCCTAATCTGCCCCTTCCTGGTCCGCGGAGCTCCTCGTCACTTCCTCCCTCGCCTGTGCTCCTGGGAAAATGCGAGTCATCATTTCCCAGGAATTAGTGGGTAGTACCGCGAGCAAAAAAAAAGCTCCATTTCCCGACAGGAAATGACGCGGTTTAAGGCTGTTGCCATGACAACTGGGGTGGGACCTTCCTCCGTCGCCGCCTGCTGTTATGGCAACTTTCTAGACAATCGGCGCTAAAGCCGACAGGTTACCCAGCATGAACCTCTCCATCTGTAATCCAGGAAGAGATTGCGATTGGGCTTCCCATGCCCACACCCATCATGGCAACGGCCAGAGGAGGATTTTATTAACTGTAAGCATAAAAAAATAAATAAAAAAAAATAAAAGATATAATTCAGATCCACTAGCAAAAATCTATAAACTTTATTTGTGTAATTCATGCATTATGATGGGATGTTATATAAAAAAAAAAAAAATGAATAATCAAAAAAAAAATCTGTGGCCAGACTCCGCTAATAAAATAGAAACGAAAAAAAAAAAATCAGCAGGAAAATAACAATTGAAGAGAGAAGAAGAATAAGGAGTTAATTAGGGCTGATTAGAAGAGTTAATAAGGGGTTAAACAGAGGAACAATATATATATATATATATATATATATATATATAAAAACGTGTACAGTTGATATGATCTACAGATCAAAATTCATCCCCTTTGATCTACAGATGAACGAAAAAAATGTTGAAAAAAAAAAAAAAAAGATTTTCTTAGTTTTGTTTATTTCATTTTGTAAATAAGTCATTTTTCTCCTTGACTGATGTGTGGGCACTGACAGGTGTAAATGATATGCAACCCTTATGCGAACTAATATGTAGCACTGATGAGGTGGCACTAATATGCAGCACTGATGAGTATGGATGGGCAGCCTTTATTGGCACTGAAGAAGAGGCACGAATATGCAGCCCTGATGGGCAGCCTTTATGGGCACTGACAGGTGAAAGGGATATGCAGCACTTATGGGCACTGACAGATGGAAGTGATATGCAGCACTTATGGGCACTGACAGGTGGAAGTGATATGCAGCACTGATGAGGTGGCACTAATATGAAGCACCGATGGTACAGATGGGCAGCCTTTATGGGCATTGATGAGGAGGCATGAATATGCAGCCCTGACCGGCACTGACAAGTGGAAGCGGCATGCAGGCCTTATGGACACTGATATGCAGGCACAAATATGCAGCACTGATTGGCAGCCTTTATAGGCACTGACAGGTGGAAGTGATATGCAACTCTTATGGGCACTAATATTCAGCACTGATGGGTACTGACAGGTGGAAGTGATACACAGCACTTATGATGTGGCACTAATAATATGCAGCAATGATGGGTATGGATGGGCAGCCTTTATGGGCATTGATGAGGAGGCACGAATATGCCACCCTGATGGGCAGCCGTTATAGGCACTGACAGGTGGAAGTGATATGCAGCACTTATGGGCACTGATTTGCAGCACTGACAAGTGGAAGCGGTATAAAGCAATGATGGGTACTGATGGTCAGCTTTTATGGGCACTGATGAGGAGGCACAAATATGCAGCACTGATGGGTAGCCTTTATTGGCACTGACAGGTGGAAGGGATATGCAGCCTTTATGGGCACTGATATGCAGCACTGATGGGTACACTACTGAGAGGTGGAAGTGATATGCAGCACTGATGGACAGCCTTTATGGGCATTGATGAGAAGGCACAAATACAGCTGTAATACAGGAGGTGTAATGCAGGAGGTGCATCACTGATAAGATCATCAGGTGAAAACAGAGAGGGGGGAGGGGAGCCTGAAAAAAGAAAACGAACGCAGCCACCACATGTAATGATTGGTAAGCCGCAACAGATGACATTTTCTGGTTTTATTATTGCTGTAAATAGAGGGAGTCTCAGCAGGCTGTGGGGGGTGCTGAGCTGTACGGTACCATGTGTCACTGTGTGGAGTACCCCTATAAAATAGTGAACATAATGTGGGCAGACAGAAAGCTGCAGATAACAATGGGGGGGGTGACGTGAATGTTGTATACAGATGAGGACAAGGGACTTGCAGAACATTCACACATATACCGATGGACTCACCAGCTTCATCTTCCCCTCACACCTCCAGCGCCGGTTCACTTCCGGGAGGGGCGCACGGCATGACGGGACTGGTAGTCGTCCGGCGCCGGACGTCACTTCCGCTCCAGACACGCTCCAAGCGTGCGAAGAAGGCGTGTCCCGCCCAGTCTGACCGCCAGGAGAGGGGGGCGTGTCCCGCCCTGTCTGTCCGCCAGCGGCTGCGCCCCGCCTTCCTCCAGCCTGTTAGGCCAGGAGCTTGGCTCCGCCTCCCTCCCCGGCAATGCCCCGCCCAGTCTGCCCGCGCTGCCCTCTGGGAGATGTAGTCCCGGCCCCTCACTCCCCGGGGAGAAGCCGGCGGTGTCGGGAACTACAACTCCCAGAGTTCCCCCCGCGGGGCCGCTCGGCCAGTCTGTGTGTGTGAGTGTGTGTGTGAGAGAGAGAGTGTTGAGGTTGGGGGGGTGGTGGAAGGTGCGCGGTGCTGAGTGTCAACATGGCGGCCGGGAGACAGACAAAGACGAGTCAGGCGGCTGAGATGTGAGCGGCGGGGGAGCGCTGAGGAGCGAGGGCGGACTTCATCATCACCACCACCCCGGGGACAGAGAGAGAGCGGGAGGGAGGGCCCGCCGCCGCCGGGCTGTACACCGCTACTGTACAGGTGAGCGACATCCCCCCCCCCCCCTCCTCTCCTGTCATGTATTCACACAACTTCACCTCGCCGTCACCATGGAGACCCCGCAGACAGGTCACCCCCCCCCCCCCCCACAGACAGGTCACCTCCCCCCTCCCTACAGACAGTTCACCCCCCCCCCCCTTGCTACAGACAGGTCACCCCTCCCTCCACAGACAGGTCACCCCCCACTGTAATCATCAATAATAATAATAGAGATATCATCTATACTGTCTATATATAGGGGACCCCCCCCCCCCCATTATCATATAGCATCATACCGGCTATTATTCCTGGTATTTATTATTTGCTACTGGAAATATTATTATTATTATTATTTATAGTATTATTAAGTCTCTTCACTAGAAGTGTGTCCTCCAATCACCCCCCCCCATCAATATCATCATCATCATCATCATCATGATGATGATGATGATGATGATGATGATGACTCTGGCAGTGATGTGTCCAGACATTACTGATATCATCACTACTACTCCCATCATTATTTCTGCAGTTTAGTTCTTTATCACTTTGTTCTTGCTATTATTATTATTATTGTTGTTGTTGTTGTTTTTATATTATTATTATTATTACACCATCATCAAAAGAAAAAAAAAAAAAATATATATATATATATATATATATATATATATATATATATATATACACACACATCAATTACGCTTACTATTATTACTTTTTTATTATATATTTTAATTGACATTATTATTATTATTATTATTATTATGAAGTCTCTGCTAGTTGTGTGTCTGACCATGCTAGTACTGCTGTTATTATATCATTATTGTTGGACCATCATCTGCAATTGAAAATATACACAGACCAATCACACCTACTATTACTAATATTTGTTATTTATTATTAGATGTTTTAATCTAAGCATTGTTATTCCAGAATTATAAAATCTTAGCTAGTTGTGTGTCTGACCATCCTGTCACTATTTCTGTTCTTATTTTATATCATTTTTTACTATAAGGATATATAACACACAACTTGTCAGTAGGAATAATACCAGCAGTTTTACTATCAGTACTTCCACACACATCACAGGCAGAGTCCCAATAATAATAATAATATAACTCTGGCAGTGATGTTTTCAGACATAACAATATCAGGACTACAAATAATAATACTACTCTGGTAGTTTTCTTTCCAGATATAACAATATCTGTAAATAATAATAATAATTATGTAGTACTGATGTTCTTATGTTTGGAAACATCACTGCCAGAGTATTATTATTATTATTTTTATACAACTCTGGAAGTGATGTTTCCACACGTAACAATATCAGGGCTACAAATATTATTATTATTATTAATAATACAACTCTGGGGGTGATGTTTCCAGACATAACAATATTTGCACTAAATATTATTATTAATAATAATAATAATAATAATAATGTAGTACTGATTTTCTTATGTCAGGAAACATCACTACCAGAGTTGTATTATTATTATTATTATTATTATTATTATTATTATTATTATTATTATCCAACTCTGGTAGTGATGTTTCCACACATAATATCAGGACTACAGTTAATATAATAATAATAATAATAATACAACTCTGGTAGTGTTTCCAGACTTAACACTATCTGTACTAAATAATATTATTATTATTATTAGTATTATTATTATTATTATTATTATTAATAATAAAAAATAATGTAGTACTGATATTCTTATGTCTGGAAACATCACTGTCAGAGTTTTATTATTATTATTATTATTATTATTACAAATCTGGTAGTGATGTTTCCAGACATATAAATATCAGTATTAAATTATTATTATTATTATTATTAATAATATTATCATTTAGTACAGATATTTTGCCTGGAAACATCACTACCAGAGTTGTATTATTATAATAAATAATAATACAACTCTGGTAGTGATGTTTCCAGACAAAACAATATCAGGACTACAATTAATAATAATACAAATACAACTCTGCTGGCAGTGATATTTCCAGACATAACAATATCACTACTACTATATTCTTCTTATTCTTATGTATAGTAGTAATATTGTTATGTCTGGAAGCATCACTGCCAGAGTTATTATTGATAATTCAAATATTAATAAAGCTACGACAGTGATTTTTCTAGGCATAACCATATCACTACCTATTATTATTATTATTATTATTATTATTATTATTATTATTATTAGGTGTAGTAGTGATATTGTTGTTTAGAAACATCCCAACCAGAGTTATTTATTATGATTATCAATAATAACTCTGGCACTGATGTTTCCAAACAACACTATCACTACTACACATAATAATAATAATAAGGACTCTGCCAGTGATGTGTCTGGAGGTACTGACATTAATACTGCTGGTACTATTACTACTGCCAAGCTGTGTGTTAGGAGGTGCTGACTTCAGTCTAGTGCTGCTGCTGATGATGATGATGATGATGATGATGATGACCGTGTGAAGTCGGTCCTATTACAATCTGCATTCTTTGTATCTCTAATGATATTACTACACCATTGTTACTACTCTGCCATCTGTGTGCTTGGAAACTCTGGACTTTTACTGCCATCATGATCGTTCTTACTATTATCAGGACTCTGCCAGTGGTGTGTCTGTCTGGAGGTGGTGACATTCATATACTACAACCGGTATTGGTAGTATTAATAGACTTGACAGTTGTGTTTTTAGGACATGCTGACTTTTTAGTAGTGTTACTATTAGTTTGGTAGTAATAGTGATAATAATAATGTTATTGTTCTGCCAGCAGTATTTCTGGAGGTCCTGACATTATTACTGCCGTGAATACTCTAAATAATAGTACTACAAAGACTGCCAATTAATTGTGTGTTAGGAGGAGCTCACTTCAGTATTACTATTATTACTATTATTCTTATTCGTCTGCTGTGTCTCTGCAGGTGCTGACTTTAGTGTTGTTATTATCATTATTGATGGCTGTGTGACGTCGGTCCCATTAAACTCTTGCCTTCTCTGTAGCTTATTGATATTATTACACTATTCTTACTCAAGTATAACATTCTGCCAGTTGTGTTTGAGAACTCTGGACTTCCCCCCCCCCCCCCCCTTCACTGTTGTTTTTACTTGCAACATTATTGTTATCATTGTTATTTTCATTGTTGTTAGTATTATTGGTGATGCTGTTATCATTGCTATGATTGGTGTTTGTGGTGTTCACAGTAGTTTTTTTTTTTTTTTTTTCCTTTTTCTTCTGAAGTCTCGTGTGTGTGTGTGTGTGTGTGTGTGTGTGTTTTGGAGGTGCTGACATCGCTATCAGTTTTATAGTAATGATCAGTGTTCTGTTGTTATACAGGATTTATCTATAGTGCCGCAAAGTTAACTAATCGTTTTTTGTATTGTTATCATTATTAGTTTTGTTGTTGTTATGCCAATTTATGCTGATATATTATTATTTTTTTTTGTCATTATGCCAATTTATGCTGATATTATTATTAGTTTTGTTATGCCAATTTATGCTGGTTTATTATTATTATTAGTTTTGTTGTTATGCCAATTTATGCTGCTATATTATCATTGTTCTAAAGCTGACTGTGGTATAGACTCTGCTGGGTACTGACATTTCATATTACTCCCATTGTACTGATTTGTATGTTAATATTATTATTACTATGTTATAAATTATTATTATTATATAGCCATCTCTGCCAGCTGTGTGTTTGCAGGTGCTGGCATTGCTATCACTGTTCTGGTAATGAGTAGTAGTATTATGAAGTATGTCATTGTATGGACGGTGGAAGTGATGACAGCGGTGGTCATATTATATTATATTGGTGATAATACTCGGCACACCTATATGGACGGTGTCGGTGGTGTGTGTGGAATTGTTGGCAGCGGTGGCCATATTATTATATTAGTGATAATACTTTGCCTCGCACCTCTTCCCTGTGATCATCACACTTCATTCCCGAGGGTCTGTCCGCTCCCGATAACCTTCTTCTAATACTGGTATTATTATTAATGCTGGGGTCCCTGTGTCATGCATAGTTAGATGTACGGACTACTATACCATTTCCCTTTTTTAGATTTGCCTTCAACTATGTTAGTGCAAAGGGCCCACCTGATTACATACCAACTGTGTAGTTTAGGTGTGACCGCCTATTATTGTATGGTTTTTGGTAAATCTAAAGGAAAGTTGTACAAGAAAATTGTATAATGTACGGCCAGCCTTAGGAGTATATTTCCGATGCCCTTCACCTAAGACCCCATACACACTATTCGATTTTCTGCAGATTTTTGTGCTTCGGTTTTACTAAACCCATATGAGGTCAAACCTTAAGGCCAGGTTTCCACTATTGCGACCTGAAAGTCTAGCGATTTTCTTTTTTTTTTTTTGGTGCAATTTTGATGACTGGAAACTGGTTATGTTTCCACTATTGCGTCCCCAAAGTTGCGCGATTTATTTTTTTGCCATGATTTTACCGTGTTTTTTTTTTGCCGCTACTTAAAGCAATGCCTGTGTATTCTTGAGGCCTATGGACCTCAAGTCGCATCAAAGTGGTACCCTAAGTAGTGCGGGGAGTACTTTGAAGTCGCGGTGACTTGAAGTCGCACAGATATGAACGGTACTCATTGGAAATCGTGGGGAACGACTTGTCATGTGACTTTGCAGTCCCAAGTCGCATGATAAGTCGCACTAGGGGAAACCGAGCCGAAGCGTTTCAATTTGTTTGCAATCAGGCAGGCCCTTGCACTACATGGTTTTTGTAAATCTGAAGACAAAAATCTGCAGAAAATCTAATAGTGTGTGTGTGTGTATGGGGCTTTACTCTTCATAGTTATGATGTGAATTGTACTTGTTGTTACTACTCCATTATAATAATTGCTTGGGGAAAACAACCTCTTGCTTCTTATCTTATTGCTATCTTATCCACACTATATTACCAAAAGTATTGGGATGCTGACCTTAACATGAACTTTAATGGCACCCCAGTCTTAGGTCTCGTACACACGATCAGATTTTTTTTTTTGTATTTTTTTTTTTTTTTTTTGTGGCATGCTAGTCCCATGTCAAAAGTGAAGAAGTTACTGACCATACAAAAATTTTCGTACAACAGAATAAGACCGTCAGAAGTGACGTCATGTGTTTCAATAGGTCTGTATGTGTGTTTGTTTGTTTTTTTTGTTTCTGAGCATGCGTAGTCTTGTTAGTACGATTTTCGTACGAAACAAGAATCGTAAGAACGAAAATCGCATGTTGATTTCATATCCGAGCAAAAATTTGTATAGTCTGCACATCCAGCTTTTGTCTGACAAAAAAAGCAAAATCGGCTGCCGAAAGCACCTCACTAACGATCCGAAAATCGGCAGACGGCTCGTCGTACGCATTTATGCATTGTATTGTGTGTCCGGGCCTTTAGTCCAAAGGGGTTCAATATTGAGTTGGCCCACACTTTGCAGTAGGGTTGTCCCGATACCGAGCATTTGCGCAAGTACTTTTACTCGCACAAATGCTCCCGATGCCTGTTCCGATACCTACAAGAGGCGGTGTTTCATCAGACGTCACGTCAGCGCTTGGACATTCCGACGCTCCCATCTTGGTACTCCCTGCACTCGGCCGCAGTAAACCAGGAGCAGACATCTAAAAACAACAAACATGTAGTGCAGGCTGGGTGTAACAAGATGGCCGCCACTTTTATGCGGCCGAGTGCAAGGAGTACCAAGATGGGCGTCGCAGGCAGCCTTTCTTTTCTTTTCCTCAAAAGAAAGGAAGAGAAAAATGGGGCAGTCTGCCAAGAATCAAAACATTCTTTATCAGTTGAACTTAAAGTGATGTTGCCACCAAAAAAAAAGAAATAGCTTAAAATGCCTAAAAAATAATAATGAATAATTGGAAAAAAAAAAAAAAATTACTCACCTCCTAAATGCCTTTTGCTAGGGGGTCCCTCATAGTCTGCCTCCTTCAGTGCTCGGGCTGGTGACACCACTTCCCCTCAGCGCCGCACAGTCATCTGGGTCACGTGTCCCAGATGACTGTGAGGGTGCCCACAGTAAGAATGCAGATGCCGCGAGCGGAGCGGGGAACAAGGAGGGGCTTCGTTCCCCCGCATCGCTGGACCCTGGAACAGGTAACTGTCCGATTATTAAAAGTCAGCAGCTGCAGTATTCGTAGCTGCTGACTTTAAAAATTGTTTTTTTTTTTTTTTTTTTTTTTTTTTTTTTTTTTTTTTAGGGGGCACTCTACTTAAAGTATAAACATTGTAACAATTTGTCAATGGAATAGACTTTGAGTGTAAGTGAAAAAAGTTTAACCACTTAAACACTAAACCATTTTTTTTTTTTTCTGACATTTGTAGGTTTCATTAAAATTCAGTTCAGTTAAAATCTTTTTTTTTTTTTTTTTAAATGACTTAGAACCCCCAAATATTATATATATATATATATAATATAAAATTAGAGGCCCTAGAGAATAAAATGGTGGTTGTTGCAATATTGTATGTCACACTGTATTTGCGCAGCAGTCTTTCAAATGCAATTTTTTGGGGAAAAAATTACATTAATGAATAATAAAAAAAAAAAAAACAACAAAAAAAAAACAATCAGTAAGGTTAGCCCATTTTTTTTTTTTTTTCGTATAATGTGAAAGATTTTATGTCGCGAGAATTCTGATTTTAAGGCTCCGTTCACACAGGGGGCGACGCGAGGCGACACGACTTGCCATGCCGCGACCTGACAAGTCGCCCCCGTTCTGTACTACGGAACCGTTCTAAGAGGAGCGACTCGAGTCGCTCAGACTCAGAAAAAAGGTTCCTGTACTACTTTTGGGCGACCTTGGGGCGACTTGCATTGACTTATATACAGAAGTCATTTGCAAGTCGCCGCTGAGGTCGCGGCAGGTCGCGTCGCGGCAAGTCGTGTCGCCTCGCATCGCCCCCTGTGTGAACCGAGCCTTACTCTACGCAAAAAAAATCCTGATTCTCATTTTGGCCAAAATCGTGCAGCTCTAGTGCCAACCATTTGCCAATTCCAGCCAGCCAGTGCTCATCAGTGCTGCATATCAGTGCCACCTAATCTGTATTGTGCTCTGAACTCTGGAAACTGTCACATGACCATTAAAAGAAAATAATAATCAGTATCAGCGAGTACTTGGGGGGGGAGGAGGAGTGTATCAGTACTTGTACTCTGTCTTAAAAAGTTGTATTGGGACAACCCTACTTTGCAGCTATAAAAGCTTCAACTCTTCTGGGAAGGCTGTCCACAAGGTTTTGGAGTGTGTCTATGGGAATGTTTGATTATTCTTCCAGATGTGCATTTGTGAGGTCAGGCACTTAGCCCCTCTAACCCTCTTATTTTGAATTGTACTTTTTGGTGTATTGTCTCCCTATATCTTGTAAAGCCCTGTGCAAACTGTTAGCAATGTATAAATTAAATCCTGTATTATAATGATAATAATGCCTGGCTCACCGTCTCCACTCAAATTCATCCCAAAGTTGTTCTGTCAGGTTGAGGTCAGGACTCTGTGCAGGCCAGTAAAGTTCCTCCACCCCAAACTCGCTCATCCATGTCTTTATGGACCTTGCTTTGTGCACTGGTGGGGAGTCATGTTGGTAGAGGAAGGGCCCATCCCCAAACTGTTCCCACAAAGGTGGGAGTATGAAATTGTCTTGGTATGCCGACACCTTTTAAAGATTGTAAAGGTAAAAATTAAAAAAATAATAATCGTATCATACTTGCCTCCAGTCTGCAGCTTGTTTTGCGCAGAGTAGCCCCGAACATCATCTTCTGGGGTCCCCCGGCAGCCCCTCCCCGCATCTGGTAACCACCTCGGAGAAGCGCTTCCTCAAGGGGGTTAGCTTGTGGGCACGCTCCTAAGTCCAGCATTCAGCGTCCATAGAGGCCGAATGCAGGACTTGGCCTCGCCCCCCCCCCCCCCCCTCAGCGGCTTGCGTCATTGGATTTGATTGACAGCAGCGGGAGCCAATGACTGCGCTGCTAACAATCTATCCAATAAAGAGCCAAGAATCCCGGGCAGCGCGTCCCTGTGGGTCAAGTTTGAGGGTTCAGGTAAGTAAAATGGGGGGGTTGGGGGGGGGGGGGCGGTCACTGCATAGGATGCATTAGGGTGAAATGAAGATTTACAACCCCTTTAGGCTTGATTCACACGAACTCGTTTTTTGATGCATTTTGCAGAAATGCAGGTTAATTTTTTAACATGGGTTCCTATGGAACATGTTCACATCAATGCATTTTTGTGCCTCTGCGTTTTTGGAAAGGGTCGGGGACTTTTTTCCATGCAAAATGCAGCGTTTTGCATGTAATAGAAGTCAATGGACCTGCATCAAAAACGCAAATACCGCATTTTTGTCACGATTTGCATTTTTTCTTTTTTTTTTCACTGTATATAGTTGGTTGCTAAGCAACCACAGTGTAAAAAAAAACAAGAAAAAAAAATGCAAAACGCAGCAAAATCGCGGTTAAAAACACAACAAGCACTGAAAAAACGCTCAAAAGCAACATGCATAGATGTGAATCGAGCCTAAAGAGTTCCCTTCACTGGAACTAAGGGGCCAAGCACAACCCCTAAAAAAACAACCCCACACCATAACCCCCCCCCAAATGGTTTGGACCAGTGCACAAAACAAAGTCCATAAAGACATGGATGATTGAGTTTTGGGTGGAGGAACTTTACTGGCCTGCACAGAGTCCTGACCTCAACCTGATAAAACACCTTTGGGATGAATTAGAGCGAAGACTGCATTCCCGGCCTTCTCGTCCAACATCAGTGCCTGACCCCACAAATGCGCTTCTGGAAGAATGGTCAAACATTCCCATAGACACACTCCTAAACCTTGTGGACAGCCTTCCCAGAAGAGTTGAAGCTATTAAAGAGGAAGTAAACCCTGATGTGTTTTCCTTCCTCTATTGTTCTTTGCAAACCCTGCAAAGTAAATGCATAATGGGCTGGTATGCATCGCATACTGGTCCATTATGTGCCACTTACCTGCAATCGAAGCCCGTGCTGTCCCCACTGCAGGCCGAAACCCTCTTCGCCCCTCTTCCTTCCGGGGGGGGGGGGGGGTACCGGGACACCGAAGCTGCCATTTACGGCACCCACTCAGGAAGTAACGGCTCGGAGGTCCGTTTTTCTACACAGCTCATGCGCCAATGGCATCATCGGGGCGCTACAAGGTAAATGGGGGGGGGAAGAGATATTTACCGTCCCTATAGGCAAGGCTAGAATAAGGCTTAAGTGGTTAATGCATCCTATGCATTAAAACGGTCGTCCGTCTAATTTATTATTATACTGCAGCTGTTGACTTAAAATATAGACACTTACCTGTCCAGGGCGCCCTGCTATGTCCTCACCTGAAGCCGATTTGTCCCTCGTGTCTCTCGGGTGGAGGCGCCGCCATCTTCAATAAGGGAATCAGGAAGTGGCTTCACAGCCCAGTTCCTTACTGCGCATGCGCGAATCGTGCTGCGCGTCCTCGCTGGCCCCTGCTGTCTTCTGGGACCTACGTGTCTCCCAGAATACAGCTGGGGAGGTGAGAGGGAGGCACCGCACATAGCGTAGATCACCACGGAGCCTGCGGCTATCTATGCCCAGAAGTGGGAGCAAATACCTGTATTAGTCAGGTATCCGCTCCCTCCCTCCCCCCACAGGGGGGGGTCAAATGTGACACCGGAGGGGGGGAGGATTCCGAAAAGTGGAAGTTCCGTTTTTGGGTGCAACTGCACTTTTAAGGTGAAAAAATACCTGGCAGTCACCGCCCGCCCCACCCCCGTTTTACTTACCTGAGCCCTGGAATATCACCTGACGTAGATGCGTTTTTCCTCCTTGGTCGGGGGGTTCTCGGCTCTTGATTGGATAGATTGATAGCAGCGCAGCCATTGGCTCCCACTGCTGTCAATCAAATCCAATGACGCGGGCACCAGGGGGGCGGGGCAGAGTCCAAACATTTTGTCTATGGACGCAAGGGTGCTGGACTCAGGAGCGTGCCCGCAAGATGCCCCCCCCCTTTCTCCTAGGTGGGGTTATCTGATATGAGGAGGAGCCGCGAGAGCCGCCGAGGGACCCCAGAAATGGATGTTCGGGGCCACTGTACAAAACAAGCTGCACGGAGGAGGCAAGTATGACCTGTTTGTAAAGGTTTGCATTTTGTTTTATTTTTTTAATCACTTTAAAGCCCCATACATAAACACTATCAGATTTTCTTCTGATTTTTGTCTACAGATTTACCAAAAACATGTAGTAGAAGGGCCCGCCTGATTGCAGTCACATTGAAACTCCTCAGGTTTGACCTCATATTATATGGTTTTTGTTAAATCTGAAGGAAAAAAAAAATCGGCAGAAAATCTGTTGGTGTGTATGGGGCTTAACTCTTCTAGGCTAGGACAGGGGTGTCCAGCTGTTGGGGAACTACAAGTCCCATCATGCCTCTTTCCTGTGGGGGGTCTTGCTTGTAACTGTCAGCCCTGCAATGCCTCATGGGACTTGTAGTTCTGCAACAGCTGGAGGGCTGCCAGTTTTGAGACCCCTGGTCTAGGGGTTGGCAGTGATTGCATAGCAGGGTGCCCCCCCCTAGATGGGTGGCGTTCTCACCCTGCCACGTTCCGGAATAGTGAAGTCTCCTCTACAGACACGGCATACTTTTTCTATCTGCCGATCTATTTCTGATCATGTCTGAAAGTGCGCAGTAATCGGAATGGGAAATGGAGAGCCGATTCTTCGGGGTTATATTTGGCATCCTGTCTCTGGATATTTATTATTCTCTCATTTAGTGATCGTCTGCTCACTGACAACCCAAGAGCTGATCTATGGGTATAGTCCTTCCCAGATATGTGTTCACTTGTCGTATGGCACTCACACAGGCTGTCATGGAGTACTAACAGCTGCTCAGTAATGTGCTTAATTTATAAATGAATCTTATACTCTTTTATTATTATTATTATATTTATTATTTTTATATTATATTTATTAATAATAATATATATATATATATATATATATATATATATATATATATATATATATATATATATATATATATATATATATATATATATATTTTTTTTTTTTTTTGTCCCCTTTTTATATACACCAAAGCTGGCCATATATGGATGGAATTCCAAAAGAACTTTCTTTTGAAAATCGTAACTAAGAATTTTTCATTTGAATATCGCACCATTACTGAGGGGCGGGCAATGAGCGATTTCCGTGTGGCCATCGAATTTTCAGTGATCAGGCATGTTGGACATTTTATTTATTTATTTTTAATTTTTTTTTTTTTTTTTTTTTTAAAGGAACAGATTTTTTAATCAGTGATGGGAGAATTGTAATCGAGAGAGAAATATATAATTGCAGAAAGAAATGCACATGAGCTGTGATCTGAAAAGAAGATTCCCGGGAAACAATTTTTTTATTTTTTTTTTCTGTAGCAACATTAACGGGTAATTGAAACCTTTGGCCGGTCGAATTTGAAAATCACTGGTTGGATCATCGGATCACAAAATCTCTGCTTTTTGGAAAGAAAATCTGTTTGGAATTCAATCCATGTATGGCCTGCATTAGATTATTTTTATTGCTTTTTAACCGCCCTCCCCCCCATGTAGACGTCACCTGACGTCCTGCACTTTAAAACGGTGATATCTGGATATGATGGGTGCAGCTACAGGCCTCACCCAGATATATATATATATATATATATATATTTTTTTTGTTCAGCCGGCGATTTCCTACAATGTAAAAGCCATTGTAGTGGCTTGATTGGGACGTCACCTCCCGCCACCCTCCGGTGCCATTGGAGGGGCTGGAGAATGAATATGGCAGCAGTGGTTTACTATGGAGCTGGCCATAGACCAGATGTGGTCCCTGGCAGTCTCTTTGACCCATTCGGAGGCCGGAAGCAATTATTTTTTTTTTTTCTGGATAACCTGAGATCTGTCTATAGCGCACTACCTTTAGGAGCTGCTGTGTTTGTTCATTACCTTTTTGTCAATGACCCCGCGTTCAATCCCCGTGCAATTTCAGGACACCAAACAAGCTCTGAATTTTATAAGGCTTTATTCTGGGAGTAATCGGTGGGCTGATGAATAGAATATATGAGATGCCCATCCGACCCCAGTTTTGAAACCAAAAAATGGTACTGATTAGTTGCCGTAGTATTTTAGTAGTTGAACCCTTCTAGCGATCCTTTACTGATTGAAACTCCTATTTCTGACCTTGGCACTTCCAGTGTGGACAGACCAGACGTAGACTCCAAAGCCACAGGCCACACTGCCCATTTCCATGACTCTTGTTGTCAAATCCCCATCAGTCCTGGAAAAGTGCTTGATACTGTGGTCCTTGGATGCACAGTATTAAGTTACGGAATAGCACCACTGAGTCGCACTCCCTTTGCTCTCTCCCAGTCCCAGTTTTCTCCATCCGCTTAGCTCCTACTTCCTCCTCCATGCTGTCAGTGCATCCCCGCATGAGGATACAAAACTATTGAGCTAACTTTAGAGCCCGTTCACACTGAGGCAGCACGACTTGCAGCGCGACTGCCTCAGGTGACCGGGATCCGACTTTGTGAAATGACTTCTGTATAGAAGTCAATGCAAGTCGCCCCAAAAGTCGTACAGGAACCTTTTTCTAAGTCGGAGCGACTTGAGTCCCTCCAATTAGAACGGTTCCATTGCATAGAGCGGGACGCGACTTGTCAGGCGGCTAAGTCGCCTGACGGGTCGCCCCTGTGTGAACGGACCCTTACTGTTTTTCTTTTTGTTTTGTTTTTATTCCTAAAAGTGTTTTTCTTTTTTGCGTTTGAAAAATTGCTGCACAAATACAGTGTGACATAAAAAGTTGCAATGACTGCCATTTTATCCCTAGGGTCTCTGATAAAAAAAAAAAAAAAAAAAGTGTGTGTGTGTGTATATATAGATAGATATAGATATACACACACATACACACACACACACTTTTTTAGCAGAGACCCTAGGGAATAAAATGGCAGTCATTGCAAAAAAAAAAATACATCTTTTTTTTGTTAGAAAGTTGCTCGGAACCCCAAATCCTTTATAATATAAATGATAAATGTTTGGGGGGTTCTGAGCAACTTTCTAACAAAAAAGTTTTTTTTTTTTTTTTTTTTAAATCATGTAGGAGAGAAGTAATGGAATTTGCACCTTATACCAGTGGTTAAAGTGGCCCCATCGCCTCGCTCCAGGCTTAGTAAATCTCACCCTTTGCATTAATTCTTTAAAATCTGTAGGGCGGGTTCACACCATAAAAACGCACTCCAGCAACTTTGCGGATGTGTTTTTGCAGGTGCGTTTTTTTAATGTGTTTTTGGTGCATTCCAGCGTGTTTTTGATGCGTTTCCAGATGCTATTTTTCTTTTTTCCTGTTTTTGTTTTATTTTTTTTCCTCTGGGGTCCTGTGCATTTTTGATACATTCCAGTGCATTTTTGATGTGTTTCCAGATGTGTTTTTTTTTTTTTTTTTTTTTCCTTTTTTTTTTTTTTTCCCCTCTCACTTTTCTCCAGTCTGGTGCGTTTTTGATACATGCCAGTGCCCTTTTGATGCGTTTTACCATGTTTCAGTACGGTTCAGTGCAGGAAACATGCAGCATGTTCTTATTTTTTTTTTTTCACGAACTGGAAAGCCTGGGAACTGACTGCTCTGGTGTGAACTATGCCATATAACCTACTATTCATGTGTTTTTTTTTTTTCATTTAATTTAATATATTTTTTTTTTTTTTTTTACAGAAAAAAACCTGGACTGTATGTGTTGTGAACTGGCCCTTAAGCAATATTTGGGTAGATTTACTAAAACTGGAGTGTGCAAAATCTAATACAGCTGTGCATGGTAGCCAATCGGCTTCTAGGTTTTTTTGTTTTGTGTTTTTTATTTTTTATTTAAATTTTTTTTTTTGTTTTTTTTTTTGTATTTTTTGGAAAATTGATCAAGCTGCATTTAGAAACTGCCCGCTATGCAGAGCTGCACCAGATTTAGGATTCTCCCGTTTTATTAAATGAACCCCCCCATGTGTCGCTTGATGGTGGATTATTATTGCTGTTGCATGATGGAAGGCTGCATACACATGGACATGGACATGTTTATGCAGACTTCCATCATGCAACAGCAATAATAAGTCCGTAAGCATGTTATTGATGGTATACGCATGGTGTTTTTGGCACTCGGCAATCAGCAAAATGCTTGTGTTTTTAGATGCATTCCATTTTATTCGAAGGCCTGGTCCACTCTTATGCAGGTTGCAGTTTGCATTCTCCGGGTGCATTTTGATTTTTTCTAATACACATATTTGATCCATTGAAGTCTATGGAGCCAAAAACCAGAAAACAAATCCCTGGCCCTTTCCATGAAATGCACAGATGTGAACCCAACCTACAGAAAGCCATGTAAGGCCCCTTTCACACTTGTGCGACTTGACCTGCGACTTAAAGAGGAGCTGCCCCTTTAAAAAAAAAAAAAAATTAAAAGCCAGCAGCTACAAATATTGCAGCTGCTGACTTTTAATAAATGGACACTTACCTGTCCCAGGGTCCAGCGATGTCGGCGGCAGATGACGAGCAATCGCTCGTCTCTCCTCTGCCCCCCGCCGCCATCCTCTGTCAGGGAATCGGGAAGTGAAGTATTGGGGCTTCACTGCCCGGCTCCTTACTGCGCGAGTCGCACTGCGCGTCTCCACTGGTCCCTGCTGTGTCCTGGGAACTGTGCGTTTCCCAGAACACAACGGGGGGGCAGGGCGGGGCATCTAGCTAGCTTGTCCCGGAAGTGGGTGCAGATACCTGGATTATCCAGGTATCTGCATCCCCCTGAAAGGTGCCAATTGTGGCATGGGAGGGGGGAGGGATCAGATGAGCGGACCTTTCACTTAATGGTGGAGGTCCGCTTTAAGACTGCAAAGTCGCATGACAAGTCGTACCCCCCCCATGGTTTTTAATAAGTACCGTTCATTTCTGTGCGACTTCAATGTAGTTCCTGCACTACTTTTGGTCCGACTTTGATGCGACTTGAGGTCCGTAGACCCCAACATCACACAGGCATCGCTTCGGGGTCCCACACAAAATCGGGTGACTTTCAGGTCTCACAAATGTGCAAAGGGCCTTTAAATGGACTGTAGTGTGTTTCTGAAAAACTGAAAATGCACAAAAACAAAAGAAATGAATAGGTGTGAACCAGGCCTAAGTAGGGTATCCTCCTGCTCTGTATGCAAGCCAAGAATCCACGTGCGCATGCGTAAAATGTTTGTGTTCAGGCGCACATTTTTAGCTACAGATCTGAACGCTGTGCATGTTTGCACACCTTGTCCGCATGTCCCTATTGATAACAATACACCTGCATTCAGATCTGTAGGCAAAATTGTGTTTTTGCTTTTATGGCTGTTTGCGTTCACATCTAAATATGTTATTTGCATAGTATATGAGCAGGAGGGTAAGCAGTGTAATCCAATCGCACAGCTGCTGTACACTTTGATTATTGCTGTGTGTACTTGTGTTGCGACTGTCACTGACAGGCTGAGTTGGGGGGTAGGGAAGAGACTTCTCTGCAACTGTCATTGTGTTACTGTGTACAGTGCCTTGCAAAAGTATTCACCCCCTGACATTTTGTTTTGTTCCCTCACAACCTGATATTAACATGGATTGTTTGAGGATTTGCATCATTTTAATTTACTGAACATGCCCACAACTTTGAAGATTTTTATTTGTGCAGCAAACAACAAATAGGATAAAATAACATAAAAAGTCAATGTGCATAACTCTTCATCCCCCTAAAGTCAATACTTTGTAGAGCCACCATTTGCGGCTATCACAACTCCAAGTCGCTTTGGATAAGTCTCTATGAGATTGCCACATCTTCCACTGGGATTTTTGCCCATTGCGCCTTGCAAAAACTGCTCCAGCTCCTTCAAGTTGGATGGTTTGCGCTTGTGAACGGCAATCTGTAAGTCTGACCACAGATTTTCTATTGGATTGAGGTCTGGGCTTTGACTAGACCATTCCAACACATTTACATGTTTCTCCTTAAACTACTCAAGTGTTGCTTTAGCAGTGTGTTTGTGGTCATTGTCCTGCTGGAAGGTGAGCTGGTGGTAAGTAGGCTTTGGTTTTTTTTTCCTGGGCATTCCCCAGGCTTTTGTTGGAACCTCCGTCCTAGCCTCAAATCACACACAGAGTGGTACAGGTTTTGCTCAAGAATATCCCTGTATTTAGCTCCATCCATCTTTATCTCAACTCTGACCAGTTTCTCAGTCCCAACTGCCGAAAAACATCCACACAGCATGATGCTGCCACCACCATGTTTCACAGTGGTGATGGTGTTCTTTAGGTGATGTGATGTGTTGGGTTTGCGCCAGACATAGTGTTTTCTTTGATGGCCAAAAAGTTTAATTTAGTCTCGTCAGGTCAGACGGAGCACCTTCCGCCATACATTTTGGGAGTCTCCCACATGCCTTTTCACAAACTCAAAACGTGCCATTTTGTTTTTTGCTGAAAGTAATGGCTTTCTTCTGGTCACTCTGCCATAAAGCCCAACTCTATGGAGCGTACGGCTTATTGTGGTCCTATATACAGATACTCCAGTCTCTGCTGTGGAACTCTGCAGCTCCTCCAGGGTTACCTTAGGTCTCTGTGCTGCCTCTCTGATTAATACCCTCCTTGTCCAGTCTGTGAGTTTAGGTGTGCGGCCGTCTCTTGGCAGGTTTGCTGTTGTGCCATGTTCTTTCCTTTTGGTTATGATAGATTTGATGATGCTCCTAGAGATCATCAAAGATTTTGGTATTATTTTTATAACCTAACCCTGACTTGTACTTCTTAACCACATTGTCCCTTACTTGTTTGGAGAGTTCCTTGGTCTTCATGGCAGTGTTTGGTTAGTGGTGCCTCTTGCTTAAGTGTTGCAGCCTCTGGGGCCTTTCAAAAAGGTGTGTATATGTAATGACAGGTCATGTGACACTTAGATTGCACACAGGTGGACATCATTTCACTAATTATGTGACTTCTGAAGGTAATTGGTTGCACCAGAGCTTTTTATCATAACAAAGGGGGTGAATACATACGCACATGCCAATTATCAGTTTTTTTATTTCTGAAAAATTGTTTTATGTATATATTTTTCTAATTTTTACTTCACTAACTTAGACTATTGTGTTCTGATCCGTCACATATAATTCAGATTAAAAAAAAATAATTAACTAAAGGCTGTAATGTAACAAAATAGGTAAAAAGCCAAGGCGGGTGAATACTTTTGCAAGGTACTGTATACACTGTGTAGAAGGGGACCTTTTCAGGTCAAGAGAGAGACAATAATACTCAAGGGTTTATATAGTGTGTACATGTTTGAAAATTTTATATATATTTTTGTGTGTGTATATGTATGTATATATGTGTGTGTGTGTGTATATGTATGTGTGTGTGTGTGTGTGTGTGTGTGTGTGTGTGTATATATATATATATATATATATATATATACACATACATACACTGTATATATTATTTGGTTATTATTTATTTTGTTAGCTTTTACTATACATGTGTGTTGTAGAGACTATAGAGGACTATAAAGCTTGTTGTGTATAAGAAGTCCTTGTCCTCGGATGACGCTCCCTCGCAGAGACGTGTTGGGTATTTACGTTCCAGTTATCACAAGTTCTCTGGGTTACAGTTCCAAAGTGAGCGAATGGCGGTAAAATGCGACCGTCTGTGTGTGGCTCATGTTTTCCAGTGATCTACACCAAGGTGCGATCTTTAGTTGGAGAGCGACATAAGATCTCTGTGTCTCTGCAATAAGACATTGACATTTCAGGCACATACCTACTTGCAGGTATCATGTCTGTCGGCAGCTGTTTGTCATTGATGCTGTCATCTTGCGGTATAAACGTTTAGGAAATGGAGACTAATTAAGTCTGTTATTTCCCAGATACGCGGGGTAGCTGAGCGAGGAGGTTTTGTGTGTGTAGGGACATGTTGTGTAGTTTAGCTGTGTACTGGTGTTGTACGAGGTTGTGTAACGCCTGTGTGTCCTGCCAGTGTGTGTGTTGGGGGGGGGGGGGGGAGATAATGAGTGTTGTAGTTCCACATCTCGGTGTGGGTTTAGTAAGAGGCTGTGAGCAGGCAGGTAAGTGTTACTGCAGAAGAGACGTTGCATGTCTTCTGCAATAAAAGCTGCCTGCTTGCAGTTTAATAGGTACGTTTAGTTCCTCCTTGAAGGTTTGATTCTAACTTACTGATCACATCTCTGGTTTTCTGATTCATTAAAATACGATTGTATTCACCAACAAAGCATGTCGGCACTGCCGATAATTTTGTACCATTGCCAATCGTCATGACGTCGGGGGTCCCCCTACTCCGTGATGTCGGGGGTCCCCTCTCTTCCCCATCATGACGTCGGGGGGTGTCCCCTCTCTTCCCCATCATGACGTCGGGGGGTGTCCCCTCTCTTCCCCATCATGACGTCGGGGGGGTGTCCCCTCTCTTCCCCCATCATGACGTTGGGGGGGTCCCCTCTTCCCCATCATGACGTTGGGGGGGTCCCCTCTTCCCCATCATGATGTTGGGGGGGGGGGGGGGGTCCCCTCTTCCCCATCATGACGTTGGGGGGGGGGGGTCCCCTCTTCCCCATCATGACGTTGGGGGGGGGGGTCCCCTCTTCCCCATCATGACGTTGGGGGGGGGGGGTCCCCTGTTCCCCATCATGACGTCGGGGGGGTCCCCTCTCTTCCCCATCATGACGTCGGGGGGGGTCCCCTCTTCCCCATCATGACGTTGGGGGGGGGTCCCCTCTTCCCCATCATGACGTTGGGGGGGGTCCCCTCTTCCCCATCATGACGTTGGGGGGGGGGGTCCCCTCTCTTCCCCATCATGACGTTGGGGGGGGGGTCCCCTCTCTTCCCCATCATGACGTTGGGGGGGGTCCCCTCTCTTCCCCATCATGACGTTGGTGGGGGTCCCCTCTCTTCCCCATCATGACGTTGGGGGGGGTCCCCTCTCTTCCCTATCATGACGTTGGGGGGGGTCCCCTCTCTTCCCCATCATGACGTTGGGGGGGGTCCCCTCTCTTCCCCATCATGACGTCGGGGGGGGGTCCCCTCTCTTCCCCATCATGACGTCGGGGGGGGTCCCCTCTCTTCCCCATCATGACGTCGGGGGGGGGTCCCCTCTCTTCCCCATCATGACGTCGGGGGGGTCCCCTCTCTTCCCCATCATGACGTCGGGGGGGTCCCCTCTCTTCCCCATCATGACGTCGGGGGGGTCCCCTCTCTTCCCCATCATGACGTCGGGGGGGTCCCCTCTCTTCCCCATCATGACGTCGGGGGGTCCCCTCTCTTCCCCATCATGACGTCGGGGGGGTCCCCTCTCTTCCCCATCATGACGTCGGGGGGGTCCCCTCTCTTCCCCATCATGACGTCGGGGGGGTCCCCTCTCTTCCCCATCATGACGTCGGGGGGGTCCCCTCTCTTCCCCATCATGACGTCGGGGGGGTCCCCTCTCTTCCCCATCATGACGTCGGGGGGGTCCCCTCTCTTCCCCATCATGACGTCGGGGGGGTCCCCTCTCTTCCCCATCATGACGTCGGGGGGGTCCCCTCTCTTCCCCATCATGACGTCGGGGGGGGGGGTCCCCTCTCTTCCCCATCATGACGTCGGGGGGGGGGGGGGGTCCCCTCTCTTCCCCATCATGACGTCGGGGGGGGTCCCCTCTCTTCCCCATCATGACGTCGGGGGGGGGTCCCCTCTCTTCCCCATCATGACGTCGGGGGGGGGTCCCCTCTCTTCCCCATCATGACGTCGGGGGGGGGGGGTCCCCTCTCTTCTCCATCATGGCGTCGGGGGTCCCCGCTCTTCTCCATCATGACGGGGCCGTGCCCTCTCATCTTCTCCATCATGTCGGGTCCCCCCCTTCTCTAGCACAGCATCACATCAGTGGTCCCCCTTCCTCCATCATTATGTTGGGTCCCTCCCCATCCATCACCTCCCCTCACCTCCATCATGATGTCAGATGCCCACCTCCCTCCATCATGAGGTTGGTGGTGGGGGCCCCCTTCCATCATGACAGGTGTTCCCTCTTCCCCTGTTATGACATCAGGGGTTTCTCCTTTCTCCGTCATGACAATCAGGGGTTACCCCCCATCCTGAGCTTGTGACACTCGTGGGGGGGGGGGAGAGAGACACAACACAGAGCCCTGGCTGAGAAACTTATAACATTCCTCTGTCTAGCTAAATGGACTGTGGGGTGAGATCCTGGACTGTGTGTACTGCCAGGTATTCTTATGTCTCTAAATTATGCGTTTATAAAAAATAAATGAATCTTGAAACCGTATCTGTCTGGAGTTCTGCCTATTATTATATCGCGGTGCTGTCAGGGCCACCCACACCTCGAATGACAGCGATTCACAGGAATTGCTCGAAACGCTTCTTTTGTAGATTTCTCTTATAAATCAACCCCTGTTCTTTCTTTAGCAACTGGTGGATATTTAGCTGTAGTGGAACTACAAGTCTCAGCAAACTTTTTTTCAGCCATTTGTTGGTCCCAAGCATTGGATCAAGTCATAATAGATGTAGTGACCCTTTGAGGGCTCCTTCACACCGGATGCAAGAGATTAGAAATGCATTGACAGGACAAAATAAAATGTCAGTTCACACCCCAGCGTTGCATGTAGTACTTCTTCAGGTGGGAGTATTTGTAGTACTTTTTCGAGTGGGAGTACTTGTAGTACTTTTTCGGGTGGGAGTACTTGTAGTACTTTTTCGGGTGGGAGTACTTGTAGTACTTTTTCGGGTGGGAGTACTTGTAGTACTTTTTCGGGTGGGAGTACTTGTAGTACTTTTTCGGGTGGGAGTACTTATGAGTGACTTGTATAGCGCTACCTATGCAAACGTAATAGTCTCCGGGTGCTTTTTGTACGCCAGTGTCCATCTGCGTTATAGTGCGGTCCTTTTACCCCGTAGTGTCCCGGCGTGCTTACAAACATATACTAGGGCCAATTTTTTAGATAGGATCTAATTAACCTACCAGCATGTCTTTGGAGTGTGGGAGGAAACCGGAGTACCCAGAGGAAACCCACGCAGGCACAGGGAGAACATGAACACTCCAGGCAGATGGTATCGTGGTAAGGATTTGAACCAGCGACTCTATTGCTGCTAGGTGAAAATGCTAACCACTACACCACTGTGCTGCCCTGTAGTACTTTTTCAGGAGGGACGACTTGTAGTACTTTTTCAGGTGGGACGACTTGTAGTACTTTTTCAGGTGGGACGACTTGTGGTACTTTTTCAGGTGGGACGACTTGTGGTACTTTTTCAGGTGGGACGACTTGTGGTACTTTTTCAGGTGGGACGACTTGTGGTACTTTTTCAGGTGGGACGACTTGTGGTACTTTTTCAGGTGGGACGACTTGTGGTACTTTTTCAGGTGGGACGACTTGTGGTACTTTTTCAGGTGGGACGACTTGTGGTACTTTTTCAGGTGGGACGACTTGTGGTACTTTTTCAGGTGGGACGACTTGTGGTACTTTTTCAGGTGGGACGACTTATGAATGAATGAGTGACTTGTATAGCGCTACCTATGCAAACTCAATCGTCTCGGGGTGCTTTTTGCCGCCAGTGTCCATCTGCAGCATATCGCGGTCCTTTTTACCCCGTAGTGTCCCTATGCGCTTACAAACACATACTAGGGCCAATTTTTTTTAGACAGGATCTAATTAACCTACCAGCATGTCTTTGGAGTGTGGGAGGAAACCGGAGTACCCAGAGGAAACCCATGCAGGCATAGGGAGAACATGCAAACGCCAGGCAGATGGTATCATGGTCAGGATTTGAACCATTGCTGCTAGGTAAAAATGCTAACCACTACACCACTGTGCTGCCCTTTTATTACTTTTTTCAGGTGGGGCGACTTGTAGTACTTTTTTTCAGGTGGGGCGACTTGTAGTACTTTTTTTTTTCAGGTGGTGCGACTTGTAGTACTTTTTTTCAGGTGGGGCGACTTGTAGTACTTTTTTTCAGGTGGGGCGACTTGTAGTACTTTTTTCAGGTGGGGCGACTTGTAGTACTTTTTTCAGGTGAGGCGACTTGTAGTACTTTTTTCAGGTGGGGCGACTTGTAGTACTTTTTTTCAGGTGGGGCGACTTGTAGTACTTTTTTTCAGGTGGGGCGACTTGTAGTACTTTTTTCAGGTGGGGCGACTTGGAATAACCTGAAAATAAATAACACAAAATAAACACAAATATAAAACCAAAAAAAAACAAAGCTTACAGAAGTTCACTCCCCCTTCATAGTACTTTTTTTCAGGTGGGAGCATTTGAAGTACTTTTGCAGGTCACAACGCAAACCAGCACATCGTAAAGCGTGTCGGCGAGGTCACATGGCTGTGGTACGGAATGCTAGGCGTCATTAGTGATTGGTAGCTGTGAATAATCGCTAATAAAAATAACTGCCAATGGGTCATGAGCCTGAGGCCTCATGCTTAGATGCTTGGCAGCTCCATTGTGTTGACACATACAATCCCTTGGCGCTATATAGCAAGGTGCGAGGTAACAAAAAATGTTCCCCTTCAAACGCTTGTCGGCGGCCAACTATCGGCCTCTGTAGGCAAAGCGGTGTACCCATACGTCGCTGCCTATTTCAAGGTTTAGGGCACATGCATGCCCCCCCCCCCCACTGCAATTTGAAACAGCAGGATCCTCTCAGCAGGTCCCAGCCAATGATTCACGGCTGGGACCTGCTTATCGGCTTATTCTACAGGCGCAAAATCCTTCCACCACATGAAATGAAGGCTTACCAGATAGCAAGCTTGATTTGCCTGTGCCTAATAACCCAGCCAGGGTCTTTATTCTCCAGTTAGGACCAAGCAGCAACTCGCCTTCAGGTGTCCCAAATAAAGCCAAGCAGGATACTGAACTTGAAGGCAGAACTTGGGAGAAGCGATCCTAGACACAGGTGGTTGTCTCCGTGTCCCAAGGATAAAAGCAGACTCGCCATAGTATAAAAAACAAACAATGCATTCAATTTATTATAAAAAAAATGGAGCACGCTTACTCAAGGAGCTTAAAAAAAAACAAAAAAAGCATAAAGGGTAATGTCGGCTGGCTAAGCACGAACACCCGTCCCTGTGGGTTCACGACAGCGCGGTGACATCAGCACATCCCTCCTTCCGCCGCGTTTCGTCACAATATGACGTCTGATAGTGTTGCATGACCACGCATTTACGCTAAGTGCTAAATAGCTAAATAATGGCCTGGTCATGGAGGGGGTAAAATCTTCCGGAGGGAAAGTGGTTAAAGCTCTTGATTGTTATTTACTTAAACATAAATTATTACATTTTAAGAAGCGTTGCTAAAGGTGGAAGGTGTGTTTGCTATTCTAAGTACTACCTTCAGAGCAGCTCATGTAATAAGACTTTATATTGTTTTTTTTTTTTTTTTGTTTTTTCATGAGTGGGTTGCACATGTGGTCTGGATGTTTTTCTGACTCGCTCATTATTCCTGGGACAGTCACGGGTGAGTAAAGTTAAATGGTCACTGATCGTAAATGTGATCCCAGCAAGAAGACTTGCGGTATTTGACTGAATCGGGCTCCCATTTTCCTGACGCTCGTGTTTCGTCTGACGCGTTGATCTGCAGGCTGGCGATCTGGAAAGTAGTGGAGGGAAGCAGCTTTTTTATTTTATTTTTTATTTATTTATTTTTTTATATAATCCATTTTATGATTTATAGCTTTTTAAGCCCCTTTATGACCACTTAACATATGTGCGGGTTGGATTTAACTCCCACAAACTGCACATACTGGGTGGCCAATGTTTGTGCGGGGAATGCATTCACTGTGCACTCAGAGAGCACAAAGCTATTAGTCTGGACTAAGGAGCAGTAGCCAGCAGGAGCAGCTTCTCGTCACATGACCACTGACAGTGGTCACATGATCGCTGATCCTTCCCGTCCCCTGGGAGTTTAGAATGGTTTAAACCACTCCCACCCAGGCCAATTCTGACGTTCGTTTCTCTCCTACATGTAAAAATCTGTAATATTTTGCTTGAAAATTACTCAGACACCTCAAACTTATTTATTATTAACTTAAAAATTATATATATATATATATATATATATATATATATATATATATATATATATATATATATATATATATATATATATATTTTATTTTTTTTTTTTTTTTATTTTTTTTTATAATAGCAGAGAGACCCTAGAGAATAAAATGGCGATTGTTGCAATTCATGTCACACAGTATTTGCGCAGCGAAATACATTTTCCCCCTTCCCCCCACTGCCACAGTTGGGGGGGTACCTGGTTTTGACAGTACCACTCCCACTCCTGGGTGGGTTCGCTACTGGCGATCTCAGCCGTAAGTTCGCCCCCCCCCCCCTCCTCCTCCTCCTCCTCCTCCTCCTCCTCCTCCTCCTCCTCCTCCTCCTCCTACTGCAGCCGGCCCATTCACAGAGCGCAGCAGTTAGACTTCACTGCTGGTTTCCCTTCATGGAGATGGTGGCAGCAGCAACACCCAAAGTTGTTTGAAAAGCATCGGTGGATCCCTGGACAGGTAAGTGTCCTAATATTAAAAGTCGGCAGCTACAGTGTTTTTTATTTATTTTTTTTATTTTTATTTTTTCTGCTGGAGTTTTTTTAATGCAAATAAACACAATATATATAACTCTTTTAATTTTTTTGTAAAATATAAAGGATGATGTTGCTCTGAGTAAATACCTAACATGTCACGCTTTAAAATTGCACACACTTGTGGAATGGTGGCAAACTACTTAAAAAATAAATAAAAAAAAATCTCCATAGCCGGCTTTTTTTTACAGGTTACCAGTTTAGAGTTACAGAGGAGGTCTTGTGCTAGAATTATCGCTCTCGCTCTGACGTTCGCAGAGATGTTGTATATGTGTGGTGTGAACACCGTTTACTTATGCACTCGCTTCTGCGTGCGAGCACGAGGGGACGAAGACACTATATATATATATATATATATATATATATATATATATATATATATATATATATATATTATTCTCTCATTTTTTTAAATATAATATATATATAAAATAAAACTGTCCCATTTTTAATTCTTAATTCACACACACTCATATTATATATAATAAAACTGTCCCTTTTTTTTTAATTCTTTTTTTTTTTTTTTGTTTTTTATTTTTTTTTTGTTCCTTTGCACGAGAAATGTAAATATCTCTTGTAATAGAAATAAGGGATGACAGGTCCTGTTTATGGAGCAATCTGGGGTCTGAAAGACCTCAAATATCTCCTCTACCATGAAAAACCTGAGATTAAAAAAACGTTGATCTCTGCTTTCTATGGTAAAAAAAAAAAAAAGCAGCATTTACACCTGCCGGAGCTGGAAGTGACGTCATGAGGATTTAACCACAAATCTGTTTTCTAATATATAGAATGCAAGAGTAGGCGTAGGAGCAATCATGCTCCATCATTGGTGTCATTGGGAGAAATTGTGCCTCTTCACTGATGTCGTTGGACGTAATTGTGCCTCTTCACTGATGTCAGTGGGAGGAATTGGGCCCCATCGTTGGTGTCATTGGGATGAATTGGGCCCCATCGTTGGTGTCATTGGGACGAATTGGACCCCATCGTTGGTGTCATTGGGACGAATTGGGCCCCATCGTTGGTGTCATTGGGACGAATTGGGCCCCATCGTTGGTGTCATTGGGACGAATTGGACCCCATCGTTGGTGTCATTGGGGCGAATGGCGCCCCATCGTTGGTGCCAGTCAGGGAAACCTATGCCCCATATTTGGTATCAGTTAATAAAATAGTGTCTCAAGGGCCGGATGCAAGCAGAGGATCAGTTTGGAGACCACTGCCCTACAGGAATCCATAAAATAATTAACAGGTCTCAGGGAACCCATGCTTAAAGCTACCTGACATGGCGTCAATAAGGAAAAATGTCTGGTGGCCAATTGAAATAATGCTCTTATTACAGGGGGGGTCAGAATGGATGTCACACTGATGGCTTTGCCATGTGGCATTGATCCTGGAATTTTGCAGGCACCAATGAATACATCAATCGGCCACAGCTTAAGGAACTCTTGGCAACCTGTGGAGGAACCCTAGCATTCCACTGAACCCTCTATGAAAATTGCTGACCTAACCTGACCCAATGCTGCTACTGTGTGGCCCTCTCGAAGTGTTGTAGGCCCCAGTTGACGTTCTCTATAATTTTCCAGTTGACCACCACTGGATTCATTGCTTCAGTACTCCCCGTAGTTTGCTCACCTACACCATATAGATGTCTCCTGCATGCAATGCGGTCACCGATGTTGTATTTGTATTGCACATAGAACATATGTGAGCCGTGTGTGGACCAGCCTTTACCAGATCGGTCTTGTCTCTTCATGAAATATGAGTCTGTGTGTTTGCCCCAACCTAGGAAAAGCTTTGATGGGTTATCATGAAGAAAAATTGCTCCGTTTCTGCTGTCTGGATGAAACGTGTGATTTTTTTTTCCCTCAATACTTCCTGAGCTAAATTTGGACTTGTCGTCATTCTCTCTTCATTTGGGTCACATTTGCACTGAGAAGTCCTTGAGATGCAGGGACACTTTGTACTCGCAGCTCTGGAGTTCCTTTAAAGCTGCCATGAAAGAACTTGAATTATTAATGAGTTTTATTTTCATTTTTTTTTTTTACCAGTTCTAATCGGTCTTTGGCATTAAGTTACCAGGAGCCCCTTCTTATTATGAAATGGATTGGTTCCTAGGCATTGGAGGGGGTTAAATATTTGTAGTATTGCACTGTTAGAAATTCAAATATGTTTGTACAAGTGAAGACAGATGTTTCCGCACTTCTCCATCCGTTATTGCTCAATATATTTTATATCCTGACTGCAGATAGAGATCACAGCGAGCCCGAGATGTGGACATTTGGTATCGTTCAGTAACCCGGCACGTGGTCTTGTGTTGAGTTGTGACCCATTTAACCCCCATTCAGAAGAAACTAGGAGATAATTGGCCTGATTTACTTGGGGTTACCAGGGCTGGGACAAGGAGGGGGGGCGAAATATAGATATTAAAGGCAGAAAATGTGTGTATGCATTTAAAAAAGAAAAAAAAACATTAAACCCCCCCCCCCTCTTTTTTTTTTTTTTATAGGTGATCTCATGATCTCTGTTCTTAAATGCATTAGGGGCTTAAAGAGCTGGGGGTGGAGAAGCAGCAGTATACTGATCTTCCCAGTGAACGGGCCTTATTAACTAGTGTTGTTAAGCCTGGGACAAGGAGTGGGGGGGGGGGGGGGTGTAAAGTAAAAATGAAAAAGGTAAAACATTTGTGTATAGATAAAAAAAAAAAAAAATTGTAAATCCTTTTTCTTTCTTTTTTTTTTTTTTGTTCTCAGCAGCATAAGAGGCTTAGAGAGCTGGGGGTGGAGAAGCAGCAGGACACTTATCTTCCTGATTTACTAGCTCTACCAGGCCTTGGACAAGGAGGGGGTCATAAATTACTGTATTTATCTGCATATAACTTGCACCTTAAAGTGATCGTAAAGTCTTGTTTTTTTTGTTTGTTATGACCATAACAAACATGTTATAATTGCCTCCTCTTTGCAGTGGATTTTCACAGAGTAGCACCCCAGATCCTCCTCTTCTTGGGTTCCTCTTCGGCTCTCCTGGTCCCTCCCTCCTGTTCAGTGCCCCCACAGCAAGCAGTTTGTTATGGGGTCACCCGAGCCCAGTCACAGCTCCCTGAGTCTATTCAGACACGGAGCTGTGGCCTGGCCCTCCCGTCTCTCTTCCCTGATTGGCTAACTGATCTTGACAGCAGCAGCAGCCAATACCACTGCTTCTGTACCACAGCCAATCCGGAGGGAAAGTCTTGCATGGCTGAGACACTTGTGGTCGTTGCGGGACAAAGATGGGGCTCAGGTAAGTATTAGGGGGGCTGCTACACACAGAAGGCTTTTTATCATAATGCATTGAATGCATTAAGATCAAAAACCTTTTGACTTTACAAACCGCTTCAATTTTGATAGGGAAGCTTCAGGAAAATAAGGTCAATTTTAAATTCGGAACTTGAAGCAAACTTATCTGCAGCCTCGCCATTACCCATTAATGCAGCCTGATCCTTGCCCATCGGCCTCGCCATTGCCCATTAATGCAACCTGATCAGTGCCTATCTGCAGCCTCGCCATTGCTCATTAATGCAACCTGATCAGTGCTTATCTGCAGCCTCGCCATTGCCCATTAATGCAGCCTGATCAGTGCTTATCTGCAGCCTCGTCATTGCCCATTAATGCAGCCTGATCAGTGCCTATCTGCAGCCTCGCCATTGCCCATTAATGCAGCCTGATCAGTGCTTATCTGCAGCCTCGCCATTGCCCATTAATGCAGCCTGATCAGTGCTTATCTGCAGCCTCGCCATTGCCCATTAATGCAGCCTGATCAGTGCTTATCTGCAGCCTCGCCATTGCCCATTAATGCAGCCTGATCAGTGCTTATCTGCAGCCTCGCCATTGCCCATTAATGCAAACTGATCCTTGTTCATCTGCTGCCTGACCAGTGCCGGATTACACAGAAGGATCTCCTGCTTACTAGGCACTCGCACATTATCCTGCCTCCTGGACCGGCTCTTATGATGGACAGAGTCCAATGCCAGGACATGCGATGTCTATCCTACAGGGCCTTGAAAAATATTAATACGGTTTGAAATTTTACACATTACAGACAAAAAATTCAATTTCTTTTATTGGGATTTTGTGATTGACCAACACAATTGTGAAGTGGAAGGAAAATGGTAAATGGTTTTCAACATTTAAAAAAAAATATATATATATATCTGTAAAAAGTGTGGTGTACATTTGTATAGCGCCCCCCCGGAGTCAATACTTGGTAGAACCACCTTTCACTGCAATTACAGCTGCAAGTCTTTTTGGGGATGTCTCTACCAGCTTTGCACATCTAGAGAGTGACATTTCTGCCCATTCTTCTTTGAAAAATAGCTCAAGCTCTGTCAGATTGGATGGAGAGCGTCTGTAAACACCACTTTTCTTGCCACATATTCTCAATTTGGATTTAGGTCTGAACTATGCCTGGTCATTCTAACACATGAATATGCTTTGAACTAAACCATCCCATTGTAGCTCTGGCTGTATGTTTAGGGTTGTTGTCCTGCTGGAAGGTGAACCTCCACCCCAGTTTCAAGTGTTTTGCAGACTCTAACAGGTATTCTTCTAAGATTGTCCTGTATTTGGCTCCATCCATCTTCCCATCAACTCTCTGATCAGCTTCCCTGTCTCTGCTGAAGAAAATCATCCCCACAACATGATGCTGCCACCACCATGTTTCACGGTGGGGATGGTGTGTTCAGGGTGATGTGCAGTGTTGGTTTTTTGCCATGCATAACGTTTTGCTTTTAGGACAGAAAGTTAAATTGTGTCCTCATGTGACCAGATCACCTTCTTCCACATGTTTCCTGTGTCCCCCACATGTCTTCTCACAAACTGCAAACAGGACTTCCTACGGCTTTCTTTCAACAATGACTTTCTTCTTGTCACTCTTCCATAAAGGTCAGATTTGTGGAGAGCACGACTAATAGTTGTCCTGTGGACAGATTCTCCCACCTGAGCTGTGGATCTCTGCAGCTCCTCCAGAGTTACCATGGGCCTCTTGGCTGCTTCTCTGATTAATGGTTTCCTTGCTCGGCCTGTCAGTTTAGGTGGACGGCCATGTCTTGGTAGGTTTGCAGTTGTGTCATACTCTTTCCATTTTCAGATGATGGATTGAACAGAGCTCTGTGAGATGTTCAAAGCTTGGGATTTCTTTTTTTTTTTTTATAACCTAACCCTGCTTCAACCACTTACGGACTGTCAAGCGCCGATATACGTCCTATATACGCTGCATGCCGATATAGCTGCCATATCTCCAGTATGTTTGTGGGTTTTTTTTTCTTTCTTTTTTTATTTTTATATATATTTCATTTCTAATGTAAATAAAAATATGAGATGTGAGGTCTTTTTGACCCCAGATCTCGTATTTAATAGGTCCTGTCATGCTTTTTTTTTATTATTACAAGGGATGTTTACATTCCTTGTAATAGGAATAAAAGTGACACTTTTTTTTTCTTTTTTTAAACGGTGTAAATATAAAAGGCAAAATAAGAAAAAAAATAATTCTTTTTTTAAACACACCTCTTCTATCACATAAAATCCCAATAAAATAAATTTACGTTTTTGGTTATAAAAATGACAAAATGTGGAAAAGTTCAAGGGATATGAATGAATACTCTTTAAAGGCAATGTAGGAGCCGCCCAGAAGGCTGAACTGTGTGCGACTGCGAACGCCAAGTAAACACAGCTCTGGTTAATCCCGCGGCACTCATGTCACCCCCCCCCCCCCCCCCGTTCCATTCCTTAAAGGAGAGGGCAAAATGGGAATAAAAGGCAAAACATGTATTAATATTATTAACCACTTCAGCCCTGGAAGATTTTGCCCCCTTCCTGTTACAATTTGGCACTGCGTCACGTTAACTGACAATTGTGCGGCGATGCGTGTGGGGGACGGGCGCGGCGATGCGTGTGGGGGACGGGCGCGGCGATGCGTGTAGGACAGGCGCGGCGATGCGTGTGTGGGGTTGGGGCGCCGCGATGTGCGTGTGGGGACAGGGCACGGTGATTGGATGCTTTACTCTCCATTTAAGGATTGGCTTTGTTAACCTTTTAATCTTAGCCATGCATAATGAATGAGCATGGGAGGTGTGCAGAGACGGTTATATCAATGTGAACAGGTTAGGAGAGGACATTGGTGATTCATCAATGAACTGCTTGTTGGCTGAATTCTTTGAATGGATTTGTTAACAAGCAACTAAATTAAAGGTTAAAAGAAAAATAAACATACATTATTTCCGTTCCCTTAACACGCGCTCTCTCTCGCGCTCTCTCTCGCGCTCTCTCTCGCGCTCTCTCTCGCGCTCTCTCTCGCGCTCTCTCTCGCGCTCTCTCGACCCCTTTCACACTTGACGTTAAAGTACCTCTCATTTTAGCTGCACATTTTGACCACTAGCGGCGACGGTTTTAACTCCCGAAGAAGGTTTAAAAACTCACGTTTTGTGGAGCTTTCAGAGCGCTGCCCATTCGTTCCAATGGTCATGGTGTTTTGGGAGTGCTAACTACAGCGCTCCCAACCCGCCCCAAAGATGCTGCTTGCAGGATTTTTCATAACGTCACACGAGTGCACCACCCCAGGGTGAAAAGTCACGCTGGAATGAATGGGAGACGGTTTTCAGGCATTTAGCAGGAGCTATTCCCAGCGCTAAAGCGCCTGAAAACCGCCCAGTGTGAAAGGGATCTTAATGTGGTCCTGTCCATGTCATTCCGACATACTTTACATAATTAGGAAAAAAAAACTGAAAACATTCAGGCCTTATGCACACTGGACATTTTTGCTCTCTCTCCCCTAGACTCCTTTCCTCCTGGCAGCAGCATTTTGGCAGAAAATACATCTGTAAACCGCATTTAGGCGCATCAAGCCCTTGATCGTTAATTCATTTCATTGGCCAGAATAATAATTGAGGCGCTAAAAATGCACCTAAATGCAGTACTCTTGTTTACGAGCATTTCATTTTTTTTTTTTTTTTGCCAATAGACATCCCCTTTGTTAACCTTTGTGTCCATGCACAGATAGGGGTTTAGAGGAGGTTGAAGGGAAAAAAAAAAATCGAAATTTATTATTAAAATATATATATATTTTCCTTCACTTCCTGTGCCATGTATATGTCCCAAGTAAGAGGAAATCCTTACAAATTAAGGGAATATCTTGGGACCCCCAGTTCCCCAGAACTAGTGGAAGATTTCCCCTCTATTTCTTTTCTGAGGACAACTCAAAATTTGCCTAGGCCCAGTCTGTACCATGTGATCACTTTGACCAATCACAGCTAGCAACACAACTGTACACAATGGATGGCTTGAAATGAAGCCATCCAATGTTTATAACTGTCATGTGACCTGTTGTGATTGGTTGCAGCGATCACATGGTACTGGCAGCGGGCTGGTACACTGATCAGTCATCAGGTATGTCCAGTGGATCATATGACATCCACCCTGTTGGATGAAAACTGGGGAAAAAGCCGGAAAAAAAACCGAATGCAGCCGCCACATTTAATGACTGGTAAGCTGCAATATATTACATTGTTGGTTTTGGGGTTTAACCACTTCCCACCCTGCCAGCATTTTGCTATAGGCTGGGTGGGAAGTGGTTAAAACCCAAAACCAACAATGTAATATATTGCAGCTTACCAGTCATTAAATGTGGCAGCTGCTTTCGTTTTCTTTTTTCTGCGTTTTCACCTGGCGATCTAGTCAGTAACACACCTCCCTTATTAGAGTGCCCCCGCACTGGAGGAAGGAGCACCTTTTGGACAGCGGCATTTCAGTCTGGGGGGGAGGGGTGTGTTAGATGCATTAGCAGATATAGATACACTAACTATCTGCGCTCTGTACGCGATGCGCTCCTGATCTCTGCGCTCTGTATGCGATGCGCTCCTGATCTCTGCGCTCTGTACGCGATGCGCTCCTGATCTCTGCGCTCTGTACGCGGTGCGCTCCTGATCTCTGCGCTCTGTACGCGGTGTGCTCCTGATCTCTGCGCTCTGTACGCGGTGCGCTCCTGATCTCTGCGCTCTGTACGCGGTGCGCTCCTGATCTCTGCGCTCTGTACGCGGTGCGCTCCTGATCTCTGCGCTCTGTACGCGGTGCGCTCCTGATCTCTGCGCTCTGTACGCGGTGCGCTCCTGATCTCTGCGCTCTGTACGCGGTGCGCTCCTGATCTCTGCGCTCTGCACGCGGTGCGCTCCTGATCTCTGCGCTCTGCACGCGATGCGCTCCTGATCTCTGCGCTCTGCACGCGATGCGCTCCTGATCTCTGCGCTCTGCACGCGATGCGCTCCTGATCTCTGCGCTCTGCACGCGATGCGCTCCTGATCTCTGCGCTCTGCACGCGATGCGCTCCTGATCTCTGCGCTCTGCACGCGATGCGCTCCTGATCTCTGCGCTCTGCACGCGATGCGCTCCTGATCTCTGCGCTCTGCACGCGATGCGCTCCTGATCTCTGCGCTCTGCACGCGATGCGCTCCTGATCTCTGCGCTCTGCCCGCGATGCGCTCCTGATCTCTGCGCTCTGCCCGCGATGCGCTCCTGATCTCTGCGCTCTGCCCGCGATGCGCTCCTGATCTCTGCGCTCTGCCCGCGATGCGCTCCTGATCTCTGCGCTCTGCCCGCGATGCGCTCCTGATCTCTGCGCTCTGCCCGCGATGCGCTCCTGATCTCTGCGCTCTGCCCGCGATGCGCTCCTGATCTCTGCGCTCTGCCCGCGATGCGCTCCTGATCTCTGCGCTCTGCCCGCGATGCGCTCCTGATCTCTGCGCTCTGCCCGCGATGCGCTCCTGATCTCTGCACTCTGCACGCTATGCGCTCTGATCCAGTGATGTGCACGAGTGCAGCGGCTCCCGCTGTTGTTTCTCTCATTGGACAGATTGATGGCAGTGGAAGCGATTGGCAGCAGTTGGACTCTGGAACGAGCCTGCATGCTAAGAGGTGAGATCCAGCTGGGGGGGGGGGGGGGATAATAATGAGTTTCTCTTTACAATACAGTACCTTGAAAAAGTATTCATACCCTTTTAAACAATCTACACTTTTTCATGTTGGAACCAAAAACCTAAATGTATTTTATTGGGATTTTATGTGATAGCCTAACACAAAGTGGCGCATAATTGTGAAGTGGAAGGAAAATGATAAATGCTTTTCAAATTTATTTATTTTTTTTACAAATATCTGAAAAGGGTGGCATGCATTTGTATTTATCCCCCTTTATTCTGATACCCTAACTAAAATCTAGTGGAACCAATTGTCTTCATAAGTCGCTAAATTAGTAAATAGAGCCCACCTGTGTGTAATTTAATCTCAGTATAAATACAGTTTTTTTCTGTGAAGTCCTCAGAGGTTTGTTAGAGAACCTTAGTGAACAAACCGCATCATGAAGGCCAAGGAACACACCAGACAGGTCAGGGATAAAGTTGTGGAGAAGTTTAAAGCAGGGTTAGGTTATATAAAAAAAAAAAAAAAAATACCCCAAGCTTTGAACATCTCACAGAGCTCTGTTCAATCCATCATCTGAAAATGGAAAGAGTATGGCACAACTGCAAACCTACCAAGACATGGCCGTCCACCTAAACTGACAGGCCGGTCAAGGAGAATATTCATTAGAGAAGCAGCCAAGAGGCCCATGGTAACTCTGGAGGAGCTGCAGAGATCCACAGCTCAGGTGAGAGAATCTGTCCACAGGACAACTATTAGTCGTGCTCTCCACAGATCTGACCTTTATGGAAGAGTGGCAAGAAGGAAGGCATTGTTTAAAGAAAGCCATAAGAAGTCCCATTTGCAGTTTGTGAGAATCCATGTGGGGGACACAGAAAACATGTGGAAGAAGGTGCTCTGGTCAGATGAGACCAAAATTGATAATTTTGGCCTAATAACAAAACGTTGTGTGGTGGAAAACAACACTGCACATCACCCTGAACACACCATCCCCACCGTGAAACATGGTGGTGGCAGTATCATGTGGTGGGGATGCTTTTCTTCAGCAGGGACAGGGAAGCTGGTCAGAGTTGTTGGGAAGATGGATGGAGCCAAATACAAGGCAATCTTAGAAGAAAACCTGTTCGTCTGCAAAAGACTTGAGATTGGGGTGGAGGTCCACCTTCCAGCAGGACAACGACCCTAAACATACAGCCAGAGATACAATGCAATGGTTTAGATTTAAGCCTATTCATTTGTTAGAATGGCCCAGTCAAAGTCCAGACCTAAATCCAACTGAGAATCTGTGGCAAGCCTTGAAAATTGCTGTTCAGACGCTCTCCATCCAATCTGACAGAGCTTGAGCTATTTTGCAAAGAAGAATGGGCAGAAATGTCACTTCTCTAGATGTGCAAAGGTGGTAGAGACATCTCCAAAAAGACTTTCAGCTGTTATTACAGTGAAAGGAGGTTCTACAAAGTATTGACTCCGGGGGGCGCCATACAAATGTACCCCACACTTTTCACATATTTATTTGTAAAAAAAAGTAGAAAACCATTTATCATTTTCCTTCTGCTTCAGAATTATGTGGCGCTTTGTGTTGGTCTATCACAGTGATGGTGAACCTTGGCACCCCAGATGTTTAGGAACTACATTTCCCATGATGCTCAGGCACTCTGAAGTGTAGTTGAGCATAATGGGAAATGTAGTTCTAAAACCTCTGGGGTGCCAAGGTTCACCATCACTGGTCTGTCACATAAAATACGTTTACTTTTTTGGTAAAGCTGTTACTGATTAAAAAAAAACAATGATCGAACATGAAAATTGTAATCGATTAATCGACTAATTTTGATTAATTATAACGCACATACAAATCCAACTACTTTTAGCTGATCTCCTTGCATTGCAGCTCTGCATTAATCAATGGTAAATGTGGTATACACTACCCTGTTTCCCTGAAAATAAGACCTATAGTGATTGTTGGTTATGGCTGCAATATAAGCCCTACCCCCCAAATAAGCCCTACCATGTTTCCCCCGATAAGACCTACAAGGTCTTTAACTAGGGCCTATATTGCAGCCATCACTGACAATCATGCTAGATCTTATTTTCAGGGAAACAGAGTATATACAATCACCTGACACTAGTTAGTTTCCACAATCCATGACTTAACTTCACAGTTCACACAAATACATTTTAAATTCAAACTGTAGCACTGACGTAAGTAATTTTATTTTTTTCCGCAGTAGCGTGACAATCCCTCCACCTCCGGTCTAACTAATTGCTCTCACCTTATGGCATGGACCCCTGTGCAAACAGGTGGTCATGCAAGCGGGTATCAAAATCGTTAACACGGACCATAAACTTCTCTCACGTCTCCTTAGATCTCAGCAAGGACGCCAGGTCATTGGTAGAAAGAAAAGATCTAAGTGCTCACCGCTTAAGTATAAGATTTCATTTTCGTGTTCAAACACAAACTACTCACATAAAGATGATAAAAACACAACATGTAAAGCCGACAGTCGTGTTAGTTCCATAGGGCAGTGGCGGGTGACATCATGCGTAGCTCCTCCCCCGTACACGTTACGTTCAATCAAAACTTCGACGTCATCGGACTCCTCCCCCCTTCCCTTCGTTAGCAGACGGAGGCACTTAGGGAAGGGGGGAGGAGTCCGATGACATCAACGTCACTGGACTCCTCCCCGCTTCTCCAAGTGCCTCCATCTGCAAACAAAGGGAAGGGGGGGGAGGAGCCCGGTGACTTCTCCGACGGAACTCCCTGAAGACCCGGAAGCTAGTGGAGAGGTGAGTATCAATCAAAAGAATTTTGATCTATCAAAAAAAAATGAATGATCTTTAAAGGGGTTGTAAAGCTTTGTTTTTTTTTTCTAAATAGGTTCCTTTAAGCTAGTGCATTGTTGGTTCACTTACATTTTCCTTTGATTTTCCTTCTAAATGTTTTTTTTTTTTTCTTTGTCTGAATTTCTCACTTCCTGTTTCTCCTCAGTAAACTTCACACCATCATCCAAGCGGTGTTTAGTCAGCCAGAACAGCTTACTGAGGAGGAACAGGAAGTGAGAAATTCAGACTAAGAAAACAAAGAAAAAAAAAACATTTAGAAGGGAAATCAAAGGAAAAGGTAAGTGAACCAACAATGCACTAGCTTAAAGGAACCTATTTAGAAAATAGAAAACAAACCTTTTCACCCCCTTTAATTTTCACAGCCCTAGTTTTTGGTTGCAACATGACAAAATGTGGAAAGTTTTGAGGGTTCTGAAAACTTTTTTCAAGGCACTGCAAGTTTTTTATTTTTTTAAATTAATTTATTTATTTTTTAATCACTCTTTCCGGCTAGCCTATACCCCTGACTATGGCATTATGTCGGAGGCTATTGGCTGGCTGCTTTTTGCTGTAGTGAGTTAGGGGGCGCGAATTGGGTGGCACAGTGGTGTAGTGGTTAACACTCTCGCCTAGCAGTAAGAAGGGTCGCTGGTTCGAATCCCAGCCACGACACTACCTGCCTGGAGTTTGCATGTTCTCCCTGTGCCTGCGTGGGTTTCCTCCGGCTACTCCGGTTTCCTCCCACAAACCAAACACACACAGGTAGGTTAATTGGCTTCTGTCCAAAATTGGCCCTAATATAGGAATGAGGACCTTGGATTGTGGGCCCTGTGAGGGTAGGGACCAATGTTGGTGTGTAACGTATGGGGTTAGGGACAATTGTAGACACTCACTCAGGTTGAACTGGATGGACTGGTTTCTTTATTCAACCTTACTAACTATGAAACTATAAATGACTTGCCTTGCTCTGGGCGCTGACAACCCTCAGTATGCTAAAAAAAATAAAAAAACCTGGCGCCTAACGTTTTAGCATGCTCCTAGATTCACAGCCAATTCTTAGATTGTAAGCTCTAAGGAGCAGGGACCACTGTATTAAAGTGTATTGTATTTGTACTGTCTACCCTCAAATTGTAAAGTGCTGCATAAACTGTCGGCACTCTATAAATCCTGTATAATAATACAAATTTCTCAGGCCCTGGGTTAATAAAATCAGGGAAGGATATTACACTGTGACGTTTTTTGCTCATCACACCCAATCGGCTTAAAAAAAAAAAAAAAAAAAAGCGCAGCGAGCAACACCAATATTTTTATTATTCCCAGTTTTACGCACAACGCAACCCCCCCCCCCACACACGCACGCACGGCGCTGCGCTTTTAGCAGGTAGACCTCCGGCAGAAGTATTTCCTGAGTGCTAAATGACAAATCTACTTCGGCGATGCTTTGTGTCCGCGTGGAACAGGAATGACGGGCATCCGATGCCTTCCATCAGAGTTTTAATTAAGCCATCCTTTTTTTGTTATCTCTCTTCCGCAAACCCAACCGGTAGAGGGTTTCCATCCGACTGACACCATCCCTCCGATCTCTGACAAGCTTCACATCTCACGCGGCTTCGATGCCATCAAAGGAAACGTGTCCTGTAGCCAGCAACATCTTAAAAAAAAAAAAAAGCGAGTCTGCTGGAGGGGCTGTGCAGAATGATTTGATATTCCCAGAATAATAGAGACAAGCACAGCGGAAGCGTTTTGCGGTGGAGGGCCGCGTCGCTCCAACAATAAGCGGCCCACTCCCATCGCTCACACTTCGCAGGCTGACAGCCCTTTTGTGAAGCACACATCAAGAACATGACATGAAATTAAAAGGAACATATTGCTGAGTGCGAAATAATTGTGTTTAGCCAAACAAGAAACGCGCTGAGATTTGTTGTAGAAGGCTAAAGAAGGATTCTCGATAAAAAAAAAAAAAATAAGCGTTTTTTTATTGATGAAGGATGGGGGGGCTTTTTATATCATGCAAAAGAATGCCAACTAAAGGGAAAAAAATAACCCAACATATAAGACTAATGTGACTTTTTTTTACCAGGCTCCGCTACAGTCAGGCACATAATACAGTGGCTTGCAAAAGTATTCACCCCCCTTGGCATTTTTCGTGTTTTGTTGCCTCCCAACCTGGAATTAACATGTATTGTTTGAGGGTTTGCATCATTTAATTTCAAGAACATGCCCACAACTTTGAAGAGGTTTTTTCTTTTATTGTGAAGCCAACAACAAATAGGACAAAATAACAGAAAAAGTCAATGTGCATAACTATTCACCCCCCTAAAGTCAATACTTTGTAGAGCCACCTTTTGCGGCTATCACAGCTCCAAGTCACTTTGGATAAGTCTCTGAGCTTGCCACATCTTACCACTGAGATTTTTGCCCATTCCTCCTTGCAAAACTGCTCCAGTTCCTTCAAGTTGGATGGTGTGCCCTTGTGAACAGCAATCTTTATGTCTGACCACAGATTTTCTATTGGATTGAGGTCTGGGCTTTGACTAGGCCATTCCAACACCTTTATATGTTTCCCCTTAAAGGGGCTGTAAACCTTTGTTTTTTATTTTCTAAATAGGTTCCTTTTAGAGCCGGTTCACACAGCGGGCGATGCGAGGCGACACGACTCGCCTCGCAAGTCGCCCCCGTTCTGTACAATGGAACCGTTCTGAGAGGAGCGACTCGAGTCGCTTCGACTCAGAAAAAAGGTTCCTGTACTACTTTTGGGCGACCTCGGGGCGACTTGCATTGACTTCTATACAGAAGTCATCTGCAAGTTGCCGCTGAGGTCGCGGCAGGTCGCGGCGAGGCAAGTCGGAGTCGCCTCGCCTCGCCTGCAGTGTGAACCGGCCCTAAAGCTAGTGCATTGTTGGTTCACTTACCTTTTTCCTTTGCTTTCCCTTCTAATTTTTTTTGCTTTGTCTACATTTCTCACTTCCTGTTTCTCCTCAGTAATCTTCACACCATCATCCGAGCAGTGTTTAGTCAGACAGAACAGCTTACTGAGGAGGAACAGGAAGTGAGAAACTCAGACAAAGAAAAAAAAAACATTTAGAAGGGAAATCAAAGGAAAAAGGTAAGTGAACCAACAATGCACTAGTTTAAAGGAACCTATTTAGAAAATAAAAACAAACCTTTACAACCTCTTTAAACCAGGGTTCTCAAACTGGCGGCCCTCCAGCTGTTGCAAAACTACAAGTCCCATGAGGAATTGCAGGGCTGACAGTTACAAGCATGACTCCCACATGCAGAGGCATGATGGGACTTGTAGTTCTGCAACAGCTGGAAGGCCACCAGTTTGAGACCCCTGCCTTAAACGACTCAAGTGTTGCTTTAGCAGTGTGTTTGGGGTCATTGTCCTGCTGGAAGGTGAACCTCCGTCCTAGCCTCAAATCACACAGAGCGGTACAGGTTTTGCTCAAGCATAGCCCTGTATTTAGCACCATCCGTCATCAGACCGGAGAACCTTCCTCCCTCCATACATTTTGGGAGTCTCCCACATGCCTTTTTGCAAACTCAGAACGTGCCATTTTAGTTTTTTGCTGAAAGTAATGTCTTTCTTCTGGCCACTCTGCCATAAAGCCCAACTCTATGGAGCGTACGGCTTATTGTGGTCCTATGTACAGATTCTCCAGTCTCTGCTGTGGAACTCTGCAGCTCCTCCAGGGTTACCTTAGGTCTCTGTGCTGCCTCTCTGATTAATGCCCTCCATGCCGGTCTGTGAGTTTTTTGGTTTGCTGTTGTGCCATGTAGACCATGGATACAGTCTAGCCCCCAGGCTCCCAACCAGGGCACTATCTGCATGGAGTTTGCATGTTGTACGTGTGTGTGTGTGTGTGTGTATATATATATATATATATATATATATATATATATATATATATATATATATTATATTATGTATATATGTAGGTTTTTTCCCACACTCCAAAGGCATGTTCCAGACATTGTCTCCTGTCTCAGTTGTATGTGTATATATAAAGAGGGAAAACACTGCGCTATAGTTTGTGAAAAGATGGCCACAACGGCCACAACAGCAGCCAACACCAAAAACAAACAAAGTTCAACAGATAAATTAATAAAAAACAGTGTAGCGCTTCAATAATAATAAATGTAATCAACACAAATTATAAAAATAATAATGGTAAAACAGAAATCGCACAGAACCAAATGCCTAGAAATAAAAGTCCAACATAAGGCACTCATTCCACTATGTTGATGGCATAGAAGTGACCAAACCGTCACATAGAAGGAAAATGGTGTACTGGACGATTGTGTTCATGCGGATAAACTTGATTGTAAGCATCAGTGAAAAGTAGATAAATACTTCTTACCGGAACAGTTGGACTCACACAGTCATATGACGGTTGAGTCTAGAAGGCTTGAGGTCACAATCTGGGACCAAGGAGTGTAAGGAGAGAGGTCAGTTGAGCTGGTGGAGGAGCTCCAGGCGGTTGTAGGCTCAATGGTGGATCCTTTCAGATGGAACTTCAAAGGTCAAAGTAATCAAGCTCAGACGTAGCCCGTTGTGCCAATACTCCAGCCTCCCCCGAATGGGGAGGGGGGTGTTTGTGAAGTTTTAAACCAAAGCAATGGAGAAAAGGAAAAAGAAAAAAAGGCTCCACATGGTGCGGGTCAAACGATATAAAAACGTTGGTTTATTGAAGTCAAAAGGTAATAAATGACTTGGTGATCACATAAAAAACAAAATGAACTTAAAAGCAATGTGGGGTACCAACAGCTCGCCCGACGCGTTTCGACATATGTGTCTTCAACTGGGACATGCCCCAGTTGAAGACACATATGTCGAAACGCGTCGGGCGAGCTGTTGGTACCCCACATTGCTTTTAAGTTCATTTTGTTTTTTATGTGATCACCAAGTCATTTATTACCTTTTGACTTCAATAAACCAACGTTTTTATATCGTTTGACCCGCACCATGTGGAGCCTTTTTTTCTTTTTCCTTTTCTCCATTGCTTTGGTTTAAAACTTCACAAACACCCCCCTCCCCATTCGGGGGAGGCTGGAGTATTGGCACAACGGGCTACGTCTGAGCTTGATTACTTTGACCTTTGAAGTTCCATCTGAAAGGATCCACCATTGAGCCTACAACCGCCTGGAGCTCCTCCACCAGCTCAACTGACCTCTCTCCTTACACTCCTTGGTCCCAGATTGTGACCTCAAGCCTTCTAGACTCAACCGTCATATGACTGTGTGAGTCCAACTGTTCCGGTAAGAAGTATTTATCTACTTTTCACTGATGCTTACAATCAAGTTTATCCGCATGAACACAATCGTCCAGTACACCATTTTCCTTCTATGTGACGGTTTGGTCACTTCTATGCCATCAACATAGTGGAATGAGTGCCTTATGTTGGACTTTTATTTCTAGGCATTTGGTTCTGTGCGATTTCTGTTTTACCATTATTATTTTTATAATTTGTGTTGATTACATTTATTATTATTGAAGCGCTACACTGTTTTTTATTAATGTATGTGTATATATGAATGTGAGTTAGAGACCCTAGACTGTAAGCTCCATGAGGCAGAGACTGTTAATAATCTATAAAACACCCGACCCTTCCAATACTGAATGTATTTAATAGCAAGGGGGTATTTCTTGTTAAAATAAATAGACTTTTCGGCACACCCCACAATCCCTGTCGTTGTGGGGGAGGGTGTCTAGGGTGATGTCTGTAGTTGCCGGAGAGGGGGTTTGATGTCTGTAGTTGCCGGGGAGGTAGTGTTGATGTCTGTAGTTGCCGGGGAGGGGGGGTTGATGTCTGTAGTTGCCGGGGAGGGGGGGGTTGATGTCTGTAGTTGCCGGGGAGGGGGGGGTTGATGTCTGTAGTTGCCGGGGAGGGGGGGGTTGATGTCTGTAGTTGCCGGGGAGGGGGGGGTTGATGTCTGTAGTTGCCGGGGAGGGGGGTTTGATGTCTGTAGTTGCCGGGGAGGGGGGGTTGATGTCTGTAGTTGCCGGGGAGGGGGGGTTGATGTCTGTAGTTGCCGGGGAGGGGGGGGTTGATGTCTGTAGTTGCCGGGGGGGGGGGGGGTTGATGTCTGTAGTTGCCGGGGGGGGGGGGGGTTGATGTCTGTAGTTGCCGGGGGGGGGGGGGGGGGTTGATGTCTGTAGTTGCCGGGGGGGGGGGGGGGTTGATGTCTGTAGTTGCCGGGGAGGGGGGGGTTGATGTCTGTAGTTGCCGGGGAGGGGGGGGGTTGATGTCTGTAGTTGCCGGGGAGGGGGGGGGGTTGATGTCTGTAGTTGCCGGGGAGGGGGGGGGGGGGTTGATGTCTGTAGTTGCCGGGGAGGGGGGGGGGGTTGATGTCTGTAGTTGCCGGGGAGGGGGGGGGGGGGGGACGGTTGATGTCTGTAGTTGCCGGGGAGGGGGGGGGGGTTGATGTCTGTAGTTGCCGGGGAGGGGGGGGGGTTGATGTCTGTAGTTGCCGGGGAGGAGGGGGGGGGGGTTGATGTCTGTAGTTGCCGGGGAGGAGGGGGGGGGGGTTGATGTCTGTAGTTGCCGGGGAGGAGGGGGGGGGGGGTTGATGTCTGTAGTTGCCGGGGAGGAGGGGGGGGGGTTGATGTCTGTAGTTGCCGGGGAGGAGGGGGGGGGGGGTTGATGTCTGTAGTTGCCGGGGAGGAGGGGGGGGGGGGTTGATGTCTGTAGTTGCCGGGGAGGAGGGGGGGGGGGGTTGATGTCTGTAGTTGCCGGGGAGGAGGGGGGGGGGGGGTTGATGTCTGTAGTTGCCGGGGAGGAGGGGGGGGGGGGTTGATGTCTGTAGTTGCCGGGGAGGAGGGGGGGGGGGGTTGATGTCTGTAGTTGCCGGGGAGGAGGGGGGGGGGGTTGATGTCTGTAGTTGCCGGGGAGGAGGGGGGGGGGGTTGATGTCTGTAGTTGCCGGGGAGGGGGGGGGGGGCTTGATGTCTGTAGTTGCCGGGGAGGGGGGGGGGGGCTTGATGTCTGTAGTTGCCGGGGAGGGGGGGGGGGGCTTGATGTCTGTAGTTGCCGGGGAGGGGGGGGGGGGCTTGATGTCTGTAGTTGCCGGGGAGGGGGGGGGGCTTGATGTCTGTAGTTGCCGGGGAGGGGGGGGGGGGCTTGATGTCTGTAGTTGCCGGGGAGGGGGGGCGGGGGCTTGATGTCTGTAGTTGCCGGGGAGGGGGGGGGGCTTGATGTCTGTAGTTGCCGGGAGGGGGGGTTGATGGGGGGGTGACGTCTTTTGTTGCCGGGAGGGGAGGGAATATGTCCATTTTGGAGAGGGTCTATGTTACTGCTTCTCTTGTTATTGACTCTGTATTCAATAAAAGGGGCGGTACAGGGAGGTGGGTGGAACCAAGGGCCAGTGCTCGGGGGTGGAACCAAGGGCCAGTGCTCGGGGGTGGAACCAAGGGCCAGTGCTCGGGGGTGGAACCAAGGGCCAGTGCTCGTAGGTGGGTAGGGGGGCGGAGGCAAGGAGAGACTCAGTAAGGGGAAGTACCTGCACCTATTTTCTGCGAAACAAAAGCCATGGTCAGTACTATAGAAATACCTGTACAAATTAAATATAAGGCAGCAAAGGGGAGGTCCTAATTTTATTTTACTCAATGATTTGCCACCTGCTAAGGTCTACTACAGTATTCAGATCCCGACTGTCACCTTTGTGGTCACGGGACGCAAAATGTTTGAAGACAGAATCCTAGATTAGATGGTTTCCTCCTTCTATCCCGATGTCACTTCTGTTTGCAGCAGCTCATTCTAATCGTTTTCATGCAATTGAGTTATTTTTTATTACGATGGGTAATGGCATTTCCAGCTAGATTTCTCCAGCTCCAATATGTGTAATAGCCAAACCCATCGAGTAAATGAAAAGGACACAAATGTCAGCCGTGTACATGAGCAGAACAGGAATATGCAATGCTCAGGATGGAATGTCTGACTGTCTCACAGCTGAGACTAGAACCAGCTCTGATGATCCATATTTACGCTGAGCTTGTCTGATCAATGTAAATGTGTATCGGTTTTGGTGGATTATGTATGGGTCATTCATCCATCCACCTTTTTATTTAAAGGCAGCAATTTTTGTGGGATTCTGTTTTATGGTATCACTCGGCTTAAAGGCATAGTATGAGCACCCGGGTGATGGGTGGTGTAGTCATGGAGCAGCTGCGTTCTGGTGGTTAGTTCCTCTAGATTTTTTTTTATTTTTATTGCAGCTGCACAGAAGCCACATGGCGCTGTCTGTCTTTCTGCAACTTCCTGGATTACTACTTTGCAATTTCTCCTCCATTTTCCAAGAACTACATATCCCATGGTACCTTGCTGCTTGCAAGCTGTGATTCCTGTACTGGCTCCGCCTCCTGAAGCTCCTCCTCTCAGCTCCATTGTAGTTCAGAAGGCAGACTATGTGAAATGCGTGGCACAGCAGTGCCTACCCACAGGGCTTGGCGACTACGGGTGACAGAATTCAAGGAATGTGCAGGGATCTTCACGAATTTCAACATCATTCAGAATAATAGAAGTAGGCTAAAAATTATTGTAACACAATGCGGGAATGATTACAGGATTTAACATTATTACCATGGATACATTTTAACATGTGACCCTGTCATAAACCATGAAGTCAGGCCGAGACAGAAATACAGTTAAATCACACGTGTTTAATAATAAAAGTAAAAAGAACAAACGTAGTCAAAACATAGCCAAAGTAACCGGAAAGGGATAGCCACCCAAGCCAGAAGTCGGAGATCAATGTAGTGGAACAACAAGCAGGATCTGGAGCCAGAAGGGATGCCAGCAAAGCAAGTCTTGAACAGAATTGTAGGAAAACGTTTCTGTTGAAGTTGACCAAGGAGAAGGCAGAGATCCACTGGGCTAAACCGCTTAATGCCTGGCCATACACGGTTCGAATTTCGAAAGAATTTTCTTTCGGAAATCGTATCTAATAATTTTCGTACGAATTCCACACCATTAGTGGGCTGCAGCAACAGCCTTTTTTCTTGCGGCAATCAAATTTGAGGAATCGGACATGTTGGAAATTTTTTTAAAAACAAACTATTTTCAAATCAGTGATGGGAGAATCCTGCGAGAAATAGAATTAGAAAAAAAATGCGCACGTGCAAGAAAATTTACGACGAGAAAAGAAGATTCCCGGCCACGAAAATTATTTTCTGTAGCAACATGAGGTGAAATTGAAGGCTTGGTCGGCCGAACTTCGAAAATCAATGGTGACGACATCATCAGATCACAAAAAAACTAACTTTCTGATTTTGAAAAGAAAATTTGTTCGAAATTCAACCATGTATGGCTTGCATAAGTAGGCAGGACTGACGAGCAGGATATCATCAACAGCTGAGTACCTGTGGAGAGATAGCTGTTGGCTAATTGCCAGGTCTGAGAAGCCCAGCCCTGACAGGCCCTCAACCTCATTTGCCACTACTGCAACCCGCTTGCGACCTGCACAGAATATTAGAGTCTAAGGGACTGTATAGGTGGGTGCTGAAGTGATCTCCGATTGGAGCTGTGAGTAGTCAATGTGAAAAATGTCACCAGCACACCATGGATCTTCATAATGGGTCCAAATCTTTATTCAGCGCCACAATGAAACCTCATTGTGGCGCTTTTATGCTCCGGGGCATTCATATGACTGGGCTACTGATGTCTGCGTCAGTTTGCCGGGCCAGCAGCCACCCTGTACTGATCAGTGAGTGGGTCTGTGATGGGCCTGACAGACCCTCAACCTCATTTGCCACTACTTCGACCCGCTTGCGACTTGCATAGGACATTGGAGTCTAAGGGACTGTATAGGTTGGTGCTGAAGCGACCTCCGACTGGAGCTGTGAGTAGTCAAAGTGAAAAATGTCACCAGCACACCATGGATCTCCAGAATGGGTCCAAATCTTTATTCAGCGCTCACATCTTTACAGCAGATAGCAATGTTCAAAGCCACGCAGGACCTTTTTCATAAGGCATGTGACCGGGGGGGTCCTTCGTGGCTCTGAAACGTTTCTATTTTCTGTAACGATGTGACTGCTGACTGGGGTCACGTGCCTGATGTGACCGCTGAGTAAAGCTTTGGACCCATTCTGGAGAATGGGACCATTCATGGTGTGCTGGTGACATTTCTCGCTTTGATTATTCACACTTCCAGCTGGTGGTTGCTTCAGCACCCACCTATACACACAGCTATCTCTAATGTGTGCATTGGGAATAGTGTGTTTTGAACTCTAATGCGTTGTACACACACGACCGGACTTTCAGTCAGAAAAGGTTCAGACGGAATCATTCTGTCAGAAAAAGTTTGAAGCCCACACGCGATCGGAATATCTTTCTAAAATTCTGACGGACCTAGAAATAGAACATGTTTCAAATCTTTCCACCGGAAACCAGTTCTTATCGAGAAAACCGCTAGTCTGTATGCTGTTCCGACGGACCAAAAACAACGCAAGGGCAGCTATTGGCTACTGGCTATTGAACTTCCTTTTTCTAGTCCTGTCGTACGTTATCGCATTCTAAACGATCAGACTTTGCTGGCAGCACTCGTACGTCTATTTCCCAAAGACAACCTCTGGATATGACGTTGAGCACGAGCACTCAACTTCTTTGGTCGACCATGGCGAGGCCTGTTCTGAGTGGGACCTATCCTGTTAAATGACTGTATGGTCTTGGCTACCATGCTGCAGCTCAGTTTCAGGGTCTTGGGAAATTCCAGGTTCTTTCATGGTCTTGGCAATCTTCTTATAGCCTAGCTTATCTTTATGTAGAGCAACAATTCTTTTTTTCCAGATCCTCAGAGACTTCTTTGCCATGAGGTGCCCTGTACTAGTCCTGTCGTACGTCATCGCGTTCTAAACGATCGGACTTTGGTGTGATTGTGTGTAGGCAAGTCCGTTTAGCGGAACTCCGTCAAAGTCCTTCGGAGTCCAGTCCCGACGAGAAGTCCGCTTATGTGTACATGGCATTAGGGACTCAAGTCGCATCAGAGCAGTGCAGGAACCTTTTTTATAGATGTCTTTTACTTATTACGTTGATTGGAATGGCTGCCATTGAAATAAAATGGTCTCACTTGCCATGTGGCTTTGTGTTGCAACGCGCATGCCAACTCGCAGCAAGTGAGAACCAGCGCTCAGTAGTTTCCCAGCAATGACCCCGTCATCTTTTTCATCTGCTTGGCTCCCTTATATGCAGAATCTCACATTTTGAATTGGTAGCTCTCTATCTGCGCCTCTTTGTGATCCTACAAAAAACGCAAAGGACACAACATTTTCCGTCTCCAAATTTGTACAATTAACGACGTCAAATCACCTGCAGACACGCAATCTGCTCCTGCCAGATGAGTTGTCATTCTGATTGTTATTTATGTTCTCCTATTAGAAAAGGAAACCGTTAAGGTTGCTATAAGAAGGCGACGTTGCTTATAGGCTTTGTGTGATTAGCATATAAATAAATGTTTGGGACCAATAGAATCAAACGTGGGGGGGTGGGGGGGGGGGTTGAGAAGAGTCTAATCTCCGATACTCCCTTTGTTTCATTGTATCTGCTGCCTGGAAAAGCTTTGGTATTATTTCTTTGTAAAGATTAAAAACGAATTCTCGTGTGTTTCCTCGCTTTCTTTCTTATTGATGGTTCTTTAGTCAGAAGATGAAAGTTGGAGGATAGGATTGGTGGTTTGTCAGTTTTGCATGATGTACAGTGATCACAGAAGACGTTGAGGTCTGATGTACATCGGGAGTCTAGTTCCGATGTATGAAGCTCTAGAGCAGGGGTGCTCAACCTGTGGCTCTCCAGCTGTTGCGGAACTACAAGTCCCATGAGGCATAGCAAGACTCCGACAGCCACAAGCATGACACCCAGAGGCAGAGGCATGATGGGACTTGTAGTTTTGCAACAGCTGGAGAGCCACAGGTTGAGCACCCCTGCTCTAGAGTTTAGGCACAGGTGCACCATCCAGCCCCAACGGTGGCAGCCTGTAAGGGCTCATTCCCACTAGCGTTGTAATATACAGTATCTCACAAAAGTGAGTACACCCCTCTTTTTTTTTTTTTTATATTTTCTTCTATCTTTTTCATGTGACAACACTGAAGAAATTACACTTTTCTACAATGTAAAGTAGTGAGTGTACAGCTTGTATAACAGTGTAAATTTGCTGTCCCCTCCAAATAACTCAACACACAGCCATTTAATGTCTAAACCGCTGGCAACAAAAGTGAGTACACCCCTAAGTGAAAATTTCCAAATTGGGCCCAAAGTGTCAATATTTTGTGTGGCCACCATTATTTTCCAGCACTGCCTTAACCCTCTTGGGCATGGAGTTCACCAGAGCTTCACAGGTTACCACTGGAGTCCTCTTCTACTCCTCCATGATGACATCACGGAGCTGGTGGATGTTAGAGACCTTGCGCTCCTCCACCTTCCCTTTGAGGATGCCCCACAGATGCTTAATAGGGTTTAGGTCTGGAGACATGCTTGACAAGTCCATCACCATTACCCTCAGCTTCTTTAGCAAGGCAGTGATCGTCTTGGAGGTGTGTTTGGGGTCGTTATTATGTTGGAATACTGCCCTGCGGCCCAGTCTCTGAAGGGAGGGGGATCATGCTCTGCTTCAGTATGTCACAGTACATGTTGACATTTATGGTTCCCTCAATGAACTGTAGCTCCCCAGTGCCGGCAGCACTCATGCAGCCCCAGACCCTGACACTTCCACCACCATGCTTGACTGTAGGCAAGACACACTTGTCTTTGTACTCCTCACCTGGTTGCCACCACACATGCTTGACACCATCTGAACCAAATAAGTTTATCTTGTTCTCAGACCACAGTACATGGTTCCAGTAATCCATGTCCTTAGTCTGATTGTCTTCAGTAAACAGTTTGCGGGCTTTCTTGTGCATCATCTTAAGAAGAGGCTTCCTTCTGGGATGACAGCCATGCAGACCAATTTGATGTAGTGGGCGGTGTATGGTCTGAGCACTGACAGGCTGACACCCCCCTTCAACCTCTGCAGCAATGCTGGCAGCACTCATACATCTATTTCCCAAAGACAACCTCTACCTATGACGCTAAGCACGTGCACTCAACTTCTTTGGCCAACCATGGCGAGGCCTGTTCTGAGTGGGACCTGTCCTATTAAACCGCTGTATGGTCTTGGCCACTGTCCTGCAGCTCAGTTTCAGGGTCTTGGGAATTAACAGGGTCTTGGCAATCTTCTTATAGCCTAGCTCATCTTTATGTAGAGTAACAATTCTTTTTTTTCAGATCATCATAGAGTTCTTTGCCATGAGGTGACATGTTGAATTTCTAGTGACCAGTATGAGAGAGAGCGATAACACCAAATTTAACACACCTGCTCCCCATTCACACCTGAGACCTTGTTAACACTAATGAGTCACATGACACCAGGGAGGCAAAGTGGCTAATTGGGCCCAATTCTGACATTTTCACTTAGGGGTGTACTCACTTTTGTTGCCAGCGGTTTAGACATTAATGGCTGTGTGTTGAGTTATTTTGAGGGGACAGCAAATTTACACTGTTATACAAGCTGTACACTCACTACTTTGAATATGTGACATAAAAAATTTGGAACTCCCACTATTTTATTCTCTGGTGTGTTTGCTTTCAGAAAATATAGAATGTTTTAGGGGTTTTATGTAATCTTCTTCAGGCATAAAATGTTCTTTTAAATGTGTGCAAAAAATAAAATAAAAACACAAAAACGGCTCTGGCAGCAAAAGGGTTAAAGGATAAGTTCATCTTCGGGAACATGTTGCATGTTCCACCTGTTTTTAGCAGTGAGGGATAGGCAGAGACTGGAGACTATCGATAGCTCACTACTATTTTAACCCCTTGCCTATTGGCCATTTTTATCCCCCTTCCTGACCAGGGCAGTTTTCAACTTTCAGCGCTGTCACACTTTGAATGCCAATTGCGCGGTCATGCAACGCTGTACCCTTATGACATGTTTATCCATTTTTTTCACACAAATGGAGCTTTCTTTTTTGGGTTTTTATTTTTTTTGCCAAACACAAAAATAAAAAAATTTAGAGAGAAAAAATATATATGTTTACCATAGTTTGTTATAAAATTTTGCAAAGGGGTAACTTTTCTCCTTCACTGTTGTGCATTGATGGGTGCCACAGGCAGGCACAGCTGATGGGTGCCACGGGCAGGCACAGCTGATGGGTGCCACGGGCAGGCACAGCTGATGGGTGCCACGGGCAGGCACAGCTGATGGGTGCCACGGGCAGGCACAGCTGATGGGCGCCACGGGCAGGCACAATTGTTGGGCACTGTTGGCTACACTCATAATCGGGATACTGATAATCAGTGCCCTGATTATCGTGTAGATGCACCTTTCACATACGCCGGTTACCGGCTATCCTTTCCTCCATGCTTTCAGCATGAGAAAAGGAATGCGGACAACCGGCTAGTGTTTACATTGTGATCAGAGATGTCCAATCACAGAGTAAAGGGCCGCTGTGATTTTCCCCATTAGCCCCATCTGTTATCCGTGAAAAGAACAGATCAAAGAGCGTTGAGTGGGCGATGTAGCGGGTGAGTGGGGGGCGGGGGGGGGGCGCAGTTCTGGGAGGATGTCAGTCGATGCCCTACCAGAACTGGACGACCGCACTGTAGCCGTAATTCATCATCAGTCTGAGTTTGGAGGGCAGGATGCACTCTTTGAGCGGAAGCAGCCGGGCAAGGTTCCAGTCGGTTCGCCACATTGCTCTAAATGGCACCCGTACTGAATGGCCTACCTTCTCTGTTCAGTATGCATTGGGTCGGCTGCTCGCCACAGGACCTGGAAGCAAGTGATAGAAACTATGGCAGCCACATCCAATGTACCAAGGATTAAAGAATGGTTTCCTCACTTCCCAATTGCCATGGTCCACCATCATTGTGGCTGCAGAGCTTACAGCTTAGACAAGGATGGGCATATCGCACCTCTCTCCATGCTGTCAGAATGGACATCGACGAAAAACCATAGTCACTATAGCTTTGCTAAGCAGGGAATTTGGATATGATTTCTTCACTTTGCTCAGTAATACCAAGAGATTAGCAGGACTAGGAGAAGCTGTTCACCTGTGAAGGAAACATGCTATTCAGAGGCTAAAAATATAAGTGTCAGACGCAAGGCTGTAGAGTGATCCCAATCCTATCACCGGAAATCACACGGCTTAACTTTCTGCAGAACTTTCCTCGTCTGCTCTGACAGTCCTGTAAACTGCTGACTTAATGGGCAGATATATAAGTGGGATGCTCAAGCATCCCACTTATGTCTGTGTGTGACAGATGTGGTCTACGTTCTGTAGATTACCAACGTAGGGAGAATCAGCAAGTATACATAAACATTCCACTCCCCAGCAGTGCATACTTTAACTACGTTTTGGCAACCAAGGATGCTAAATGAGATGAGACTGCAGTCTAGCAACAAAGGATATCCTAGGTGGCAGGAGATGCTTACAACCAAGGATATAATAGGTGACAAGAGATGCTGGCCTCCTAGCAACCAAGGATATCTTAAAAGGAAGGAGATGCTTGCATTTTAGCAACCAAGGATATCTTGGAAGGAGATGCTTGCATTTTAGCAACCAAGGATATCCTAGGTGGCAGGAGATGCTTGCATCTTAGCAGTAAGCACACTGGATGGCAAGAGACGCCTGCAATCTAGCATTTAAAGGTTATCCTAGCTGGCAGAAGATGCTTGCATCCTACCAACCAAGGATATCGTAGGTGGTAGGAGATGCTTGCATCTTAGCAACCAAGGATATCCTTGGTGGCAGGAAAAGCTTGCATCCTAGCAACAGGACACTGGATGGCAAGAGACGTCTGCAGTCGAGCAACCAAGGATATCCCAGGTGGCAAGATAGGCTTGCCTCATAACAAAGGATAGCCTAGGTGGCAGGAGATGTTTGCATCCTAGCAATCAAAGATGATATAGGTGACTGAAGATGCTTACATCCTAGAAACTAAGGATATCCTAGCTGGCAAGACATTTCTGCGCCTTTGCAACCAATATGCTTTGCATTATGCTTGTGTGGATGTAAACTTTACAATCACTTTAATTTGTCCAGAAAGCTGTACACATGTAAAGGCTTTGATTTTATTTTAAATGTAATGAACGTTTGCTTACAAGCTCAGTGCAATGGTATTGCACAGACATAGAGCGTCCCTGATCCTCCTCCTCCTCTGGGTTACCCGGCTGGTGCGCTAGACGACTCCTCTACTTGGTGCGCCACCAGCGGAAGCCCCTTCCTATGGGCGGTTCACCTGCGGGCTCTCTCCCAAGCCAGGCTGTGTTAGTCTACTGGTAAACACAGTTTGGCTCAGCCCCACCCCTTTGCTTCCTCTTCACAGCATTTGATTGACAGCAGCAGGAGCCAATGGCCAAATGCGAACCGGCGACAGCCAAGGCTCACTAATACACGTGGGGAGTGAAGTCTGGCCAGTGTATCCTTGAGATCCAATAGAAGAGTTACTGGAGCTCAAATGGCTGAAAAAGCTAATGCTGATTCTGATAGGTCTCAGAAAACACAATGCATCAGTTTGTTGTGTATTGGGCTGCACAGCTGCAGACTGGTCCGGTTGCTCATGCTGACCCGTTTCCACAGCCAAAAGTCCCTACAGTGTGCACATGAACACCAGAACTGGACCATGAAGCATGAATGAAAGAAGGTGGCCTGCTCTGATGAATTTAAGAATGGTTTCAAGAACGTGTTGACTTGTCCTCCAAATTCTCTAAATCTATTTGAGCATATATGGAATGTGCTGGAAAAACAAGTCCGATCCATGGATGCCCCCACCTCTCAACTTACATGACTTTAAAGGACCTGCCACTGATGGCTTGGTGCCAGATACCACAGCACATCTTCAGAGGTCTAGTGGAGTCCATGTCTTGGTAGGTCAGGGCTGTTTTGGCAGCAAAAGCAGGTCCTACGGAATATTAGGTGGCTGATCATATTATGGGTGATCAGTGTATATCGGGGATACATTGAGCAAGAACATCCAGTGGTTCGAAAGTTCGTGGTGCTACAAGGTTCTACCTTTTCCTAGAACCAGGAATGCCCCTCCCCCAGCACTTTTCATGTAGTTGCCATGTTGGACAAACCGTTTCCATAGAACAGACTGGCTGACTTTCTGGAATGGTATGTTGCCGCGTGTCTTGTCGGTACGGATTGGCTCAGTAAAGCCATTTCAGATCTTTTTATTCCCTGCTCTTTTTTTTTTTCTCCCCCCTGCTCTTGTAAGTCATGCATTTCTCTTTTATACGGGACTTTTATAGTCATAGTCTGAACCCTGCACCATAATTTAGTCGCAATTACATCTTATTGTGTCCTCTACCTAACAGGAAGGCCCTCGGACACATGCTAATTACCATCCATAAAGATGAATTCCAATGGGCTTAAAACGATTCATTTTTTTAAAAGTGTTAACCTTCGGCTGCCTAATAAGTGTTAATTTATTATTGATTTGTCATGCACTTGTGTGGCATAACGAGTGCATTATCTCTGTGCGATGCAAGGGTCAGCGCTGTAGGGATGGCGATATTTCATCTATGGCGGTGTTTGCTAAGTATGTGTCCATCTCTTCCTGATACTATAACCCCCATGGCCAGCCTGATGATCACTTTACAAATGGAGAGGACAGCTTGTTTACTGAGAGGAGATGTATTATTTGTAGGCTTCTCCTTTATGAAAACGATTGCCCTCCAGAAGAGCAAGGCTTTATTCATACCCACGTTGGATTCATGCCCCAGTCTGCTCATGCTGCTATTGCAATTAAAGATTGTGGCATGGTATATAAAGCAGTGGTTTCCAAACTGTGGCCCTTTGCTTTTTATCCTGCCCTCGGAGCACTATTTTTGTCCTCGGATGGCAACAATACGGCATAATTGCCCCCACTGACATCAATGAATGGGGCAACATTCCTCCCAATAACAGGAATGATGGGGCCAACTGACACCAATGATGGGGCCCACTGACACCAATGATGGGGCAGTATTCCTTCCACTGACACCAGCAATGGGGCCCAATAACACCAGTGATGGGGGCACCATTTCTACCAATGATGGGATCCTAGTCTTACCACTGATAACAACAATGGGGCCCAATGACACCAGTGATGAGGCACTATTCTTACTACTTGCACAAACAATGGGGCCCAGTGACCCTGATGAAGGGACACAATTGTTTCCAATTGAACCAACGATGGGGCGTTTATTCAAACTGACATTGGGACTTTTTCTACTCCCAATGGCCAGTGTCTGACCCCTCTAAAGTCTGACAATAAATAGCCCTTTGTTTCGAAAGTTTGGAGACCCCTGGTGTAGTGTGAGTCATTAAGTCAGTGCAACACAAACTGGGCCGGATTTCTGGCTCAGTTTGGTGCAGCGTTCTGAGACAAAGTGGAAGCGGGTACCTGTCAAAACCAGGTACCCGCTCCCCCCCAAAAAAAGTGCCAAATGTGGCAGTTGGGTGGGGGGGGGGGGGGGGAGCAAACCAGCAGAACTTCCCCTTATGGGTGGATCTCTGCTTTAACTCTGAGGTTGAAGATCCACTTTAACGCCAGCTCTCAACCACGTGCTGGGAGGCAGAGCAAGCTCACAATCAAGCAGCTGGATGGGTTCCTACAAAATTGTTGTTAGAATACAGGGTTCATATAGCGCTTTACAAAATGAAGGCAGACAGTACAATTAAAATACAATCCAATACAAGAGGAATAGGCTCACTAGAGCTTGCAATCTAAAAGGGCAGGGTGAAGTGACACTAAAGGTGTTAACTGTGGTGGATGAGCTGATGGGAAAAAGTATAGAGATGGTTTATCTTAGAGACTGGATAGGCTTTTCTAAAGAGAAGGGTTGTCAGGAATTGCCTAAAGGTGGTCAGAGTAGGAGATAAATGGACAGATTGAGGTAGGGAGTGCCAGAGGATGGGGAAGTCTTGGAGGTGAGCATGGGAGGAGTTGACGAGGGAGTTGGAGAGCAGTTGTGAAGGCCGAAGAGAATGGTGTGGTTGGTATTTTGAGACAAGGTTAGTGATGTAGCTCGGGGCAAAGTTGTTGGGATCATTCCAGAGCCTGGGGTGGCTCCACCACATCAGCTGATACCAGGCTATAGCTCACTGTCAGCTGATTTTGGGCTGAAGGAGAAAACTACTGTGACCTACAAGAGAAGTATGACCCAAAAAAGCTTTGGCGAGTGGTCGCTGTAACAGCCAGGCAGGTAGCATTTTCAGGAGAACAGCACAGGCACCCCTCGTGTATCTTTTTGGAAAGGTTTACATGAAATGTTTGTCCTCTGTTGCGCTGAGATTACATTGCCTCCTCCCGAGTTTGCTCTGTATAATGCAACACATGGAAAATGGTTAGGAAGGTGCCGGAGATTCATTGCTTCTCCTAACTGTGATGCCACCGTCCTTTCCTGGAACCATGAGTCAAGAAGTGACAGAAACAACAAACGTCTGTATGAAATGTCACCTCGCCCCCGTGTTCTGAGGCTCTAATAATTCATCATGAATTCTGCAAATTGCCGGATATTTGTTTTTCCCTTTTATCGAAATTGGAATGTTTTAGCCTTAAATCCTTCAATGCCAAGTAGGGTAGGTGACTGACTGTGCGGCACATTGGAACTCGTTATTCAGAATTCTGGAGCTGAGCTGGTTGCAAAGCATGTCTTTCGCTGTGTGTTCATCTTCTCAATATGGTCATGCTGATCCCCGTCGTTTATTAAGGCCTTTTTTTTTTTTTTCTTTTTTTTTAACCGGTCGATTATGGTGTTGAAATGGCTTGATGGCCTCCAATTAATAATAATGTGCTGTAGCATTTGAAGTACATCTGCAATTCATTTTCTTGTTGATCCTGCCAGTGGTGTCCATCCAGTGCAGCTTTTTGGGATGGGTTTGCAACTAGGGTTGCACCAATACTAGTATCCGTATCGTTGCCGATACTGAGTATTTGCACAAGTATCGGTACTCGTGTAAATGCACCAATACCTCAAACCGATACTTTCAGGCTCGGTTCTTTTGAACGGTCAGTGGGTCTCCCCTGTTGACAGCTGGAAGTGTAAGACCCTTTTCACACTGGAGCGTTTTACTGGCGCTAAAGCGTTAAAATAGTGTCTGCAAACCGCCCCAAAATAGCTGCTTCAGGCACTCCAGTGTGAAAGCCCCGAGGGCTTTCCCACTGGGGCGGTGCGCTGGCAGGGCATCAGAAATAGTCCTGCCAGCAGCCTCTTTGGAGCGGTGAAGGAGTGGTGAATTCACTGCTCGCCCACCGCTGCTCCCCATTGAAATCAATGGGGCAGCGCTGCAATACCGTCGGCAACGCGCTGCTCCGGTGGCGTTTTGTGGGCGGATTTAACCCCTTTTCGGTCGCTGGGGTGGGGTAATCTGAATAGCGCTGCTAAAACGACGGTAAAGAAGTGCTAAAAAATAGGGCCTCTTTACCACTGACGCCCTGGGCGGCTCGGTGTGTAAGGGGTTTTGAAGTCTGGTAATTAGAGCTGTCCAAAAAAAACAGCCAGTAATGTTTATTAACAACATTGCTCAGCTGCTGAAACTAAATAAAAAAAAAAAAAGAATTGTTTCTTTTTATATCTTTCTGTTTCTTCATTTGCAGATCAAGGGGATGAACCAATATTCCTCTGTTTAAGCCTTAATTTACTCTAATCAGCCTTAATTAACAACCTATTCTCCTCCATTTAATTATTATTTTTCTGCTTTTTTTAATTTATTTTTTATTTTTTTACATCTAGTTTAAAAACGATAAACAATTATATAATATTTTACACATATACATTAACAAAAATCATTTTATTTAATTTGTAAATTACTTTTCAATGCTTTGTACCATTGCTGACAGCTGAAGTGAAAACAAAACAGTTGCGGTAGGTATCGGTAATTGGTATGGGCGAGTACAAAAAAAAAAAAATGTATCAGTGCATCCCTAGTTGCAACAATGCTGCACTAGTCCTGAATTCAGAGCAGCATTGTCACCTTCGTGTAGGCTGGGCCTGCTTTTGCTCTTCAGTGGGATGAAGACGATGTTGCAGGGGCATGGCTATCAGCATGGTCACTGCTGAGTTTACAAACCTGTAGCTGTCAATCATCACCTGGCCACACCTATTCCAGCCCACTGCTTTATGGATTGACAGAAGTGCAGTCCCATGGTGAACACAAAAGCTAACTTCTAGAATTTCTCAAACTTTATTAAAAGTGGTTGTATACCCTACAGAAAAGAAAATTAAGTAAAAAAAAAATAAAAAAAAAAAAAAAACCCTGTAAGGCAACGTTATAATGAGCGAATATGCACCACATACTAACTCATGAAATACCTTAGATCGAAGCCCCCGTATCGTAGGCCGGTCCACGCAGAGGGAGCTGACATTTTGCCCTTGACGTGTCTTCCAGGTTCGCGGCTCCGGCACTGTGAGTGGCCGGAGCTGCGATGATGTCACTCCCGTGCATGCGCGCTGGAGTACTCTTCCCAGCAAAGTCCGACAGCATCTGCCAGACCCTTACCCGGGCACTCGCAGCACATGTGCTGCTGACTACAATGGCTGCATGCAGGGCGAATATCTCCTAAACTGTACAGGTTTAGGAGATATTCATTTTACCTACAGGTAAGCCTTATTATAGGCTTACCTGTAAGTAAAAATGAATAAAGTGGGTATACGACCACTTTAAGACCTTCAATGCAATAGTTCCAATGCACACGTTCGTTCCTGAATGTTATTATTGTAACTCTCTTGTCTGCACACCCCTTACTATACAGATGAGTGGCTGTATGTGTCTATATTCTCGTAAATGGCAATGACTGGTTGCATCTGTGTTTACTGCATCATACACATGTGGCAAATTTGCTGAATGTGTAAGGCCAGCCATAGACCCGGCAAATGTTTCTCCTGCCACCATGGGTTACACACTGCTGAGAGGGGAATCCCTCCCGCGAAGCCATTGTGTCCCCCTCAGAAGAAGACCGTGATTATTGCCAAGTGCCATTAGCAATAATGGCATGTAAATAAAATCCGGCAGGCTGGTTGTACACAGGTCATCGCTCAATCAACTTGGATACATTCAGCCTACCCATGCATGGTTCGAATCTCTGACGTTTCGCGCTGATCCGGACAAGATTCAATCAGTCTTTGGCCAGCTTAAAGCGGAGGTCCAGTCTTTATTTTATTTAAATCGCCCCCCCCCCGTGATAGTTGCAGCTTATGCCATGCCAATTGGTGGGATGATGACACATATATCCCAGGAGCCAACGGGCAGAAGGATATGACTTACCTTGCCATGATGAGGTAATACAGAAGTGCAGTGCTTCTGGAAGCCTAAAGGTAATTTAAGTTTGGGAATAAAAAATTAACCCCAAACATTGATGGCATAGCGATAAGCAATGCCTGGCACCAATGGGAAAAAATAAGGTGCAACTACACTTTTAAGATTCATGTTTAGAAAATTCTTCCGACACACACGCGTGGGTAAATGCCAATGCAAAGAAGCGTTGGTGTTTTTCAAGGGTATGGAGATGTACAGCCATTCACTTGTATAGGTAGGCTGTATGTGCCAACTACAGCTCCCCCAGGTGTAGGAAAATGCCAGGATATTTACGCTAAGTGCATAAAACGCCTGCAATTGTCAAATGTGTGCGCAAACCCTGTATTTTTTTTGTTTTTTGGTAGCAAGTACGTCTTTTCGGCACATGTTCATTTCCTTGCCTAGGACCCCCTTTCCCATTTGCCTGGGATGTACATTCCAGGAGGTGTCATCTACCTTGGTTGGAGGCCGAACTGAAGGCAGGGCTTCCCTTGCAGCTCTGGTCCGAACACACCTAAATGTGAGAACAGGCGTGCGAGGCTCAAGGTAGCTAGATGGCAAATAATTAAAGAATTATCAGTAGAGATGGTTTGCAGGGATTGTGGTTGATACATGCAAATGAGGGAACACTTCACGATCAGCCGTGGTAGACACCGCACCGTGTTTGTGTGGTAATGCCAGACAGGGCATGCAAAACAGATCTAGCTACCAGGTTTCGAAGGAGCAGGCAGAAAGATATTGTTAACGCCAGGCCAAAGTCATACATGGATAGAGGTAGAGGGAACAACAGTGTTGGGAAACAAATTGGGTCATGAACAGGAGGTCAAGCAGGAGCGAAGTCAAGCAGCAAGCCAGGGTTATGAACAGGATAGGGAAACCCAGGAACAGGGAGTCAGGCAGCAGGGTAACCAAATTTGTTGTGAGGTTTCATCCATACCAGAACCACAAGAATTGTTCTGATTGGTCAAAGGATGAGTCACACTCATCTCAAAGTCTGATCAGAATCGAATCCCATTCCTTAAAGTCACGTGGTATTCTCACCGAAGTTGCAGGACAAAGTGTGATCGAAAGTCACGTGACTTTGGTGTCGCACTGGTGTGAACCAGGCCTATGAGGAACTTCTCCCTGGAAAGAAAAATTAAAATAAGAAATATGCTCATCAGTCCAGGGATCCTCAACTGGGCCAGTCGTCCGCCGGTCTTCCGGTCCACGCACTGCCATCTTGGATGTGGGCAGCAGGCTTTGACATACTGGTGCTTCACAGCTGGCTTCCCACTATGCATGCTGTACTTTCCCAATGGGTTTGCGGGCTGGGGTGACTTCTGCTTGGGTGACCTAAGCAATCTGGGCATTAGTGGAAATGGGTACCTGCTCCAGAAAAAAAAGCATAACTTGCCATTTTAGGTTAAGTCCTGAATTAAATCTGAGTTCCAAATAATTTTTTTTTATTTTTTTGGCATAGTTACATTGGTCCAGCATGACCTTATGTATGTATACATATTACAAATCTGGCTGATCCCTGTGGGAGGGGGGGATCACTGTTATAGCTGTCACTATTGTAGTGATCCCTGCTTACTTCACTGTCCCCCTGTCAAGCAGTTGCCCTACTGCAGTGATGGCGAACTTTGGAACCCCATATGTTTTGGAACTACATTTCCCATGATGCTCCACTACACTGCAGAGTGCATGATCATCATGGGAAATGTAGTTCCAAAACATCTGGGGTGCCAAGGTTCGCCATCACTTCCACACTGTATAGTAAGCACAATGGGGGGGGGTCACTTACTAGGCACAGGTGTCATTCAGAGGATGCCTTGCATTTTTCTCAGTCAATGCAAAGCATTCTCTGGATGAGGGTGGGGCAGTGACATCTTGATCACCATTTCCTCCCAATCAGAGAATGCCTTGTATTCACTGAGCAAAATGCAAAGTTGTCCCTGACTGGCACTTGTGCTAAGCAGAGAACCTCCTGTAGTTAGATTAGCAACTTGGCAGAGGAGCCGCAAGATAGCGAGGATTCGTGCTCTGCTGTTCCATTCACATTCATATTTGTTCAGAACGATTTAACAATACAGAACAATTCCTTGTTCTTTCCAGGTCTTGTTAGCGTTGCATATCATCAATATTTTCCATATTTATTAGTGATGCACCAAAATGAAAATTCCAGTGCTGAAACCGTAACTTCAGAATGCATTTGGAAGAAAAACTGAAACCGATTGTTTTAATTATTAAAATGTAATTATTGTGGCTGGTGTTTTTGCATTGAAGTCCATGGGACGCAGCATGCCAACATGGGCACTTTTGTTTCTATTGGCAAAACACTGATATAACCCTATTATGCAGCAGATATATCGGTGCATCCCTAATAATGTTTTTTGCGATCCTAACATTCCATAGACTTGGAATTTTTCCTTTCTCGGCACGTTTCATGAACAAGGTTCACTTCTTCGGGGTGAATGTTAACAGTAGATGAAGATCTGGAGTTCTATCCAGCAAACATAATCAAGCGCTGCACTATTGTACAAACAATGCAAGGGATGATGAGGGATCAAATCCAGGGTGGACTTTCCTGCTTTTCTCACAGGGTGATCTCGACTTGACCGTGAACCAGCCCTACAAAGGTGGTGGACCAAGGCCGAGGCAGGGGTATACTTGTACATGGTTGACATTGTACAGTGTATACATTGTACAGTGTATACATTGAATCAGGGGTCAAGTCCTGGGGAAAAAAGGGTGGGAACTCCCACCCAAGATCCACTCCCCCACCCAAAAAGAAAAAAAAAGATACGCTCATATGCACGAACGCTTCAAAAGTGGTATTTTTCATCCAATTTTCGTATTGTGCGTATGAAGCTTAACTGTTAGTACATACAAAGAAAACAATCCTCAATAAACATAAATACGGTAATTCTCTGAATAATCAGCATTCAACGGAAAGGTCATAAATGAACTGCACATTATCTGGACAGAATGCTTGGGGAGATAGTGATGTGTTCCTGCTTAGGAGATGTATGTTAGCTTGGTGGGCTGCAAACTCTGCATTGCTCCAACACACACTCGCTGCTATTCCAACCCTTCACATATTTCCACATAAACTTCCCTCCTGGCATTAAACTTTGCCAGGTATTGTGCTCCGCTTACCACCACAAACTGATGCTCCTCCCTCAGCTCACCTCTCTCCATGTCCTGTGAGCAGAATGGCTGATCTTCCCGTCAGCTAGACCTAGACCTGATCTACCTGTCAGCTAGCTGGGATTGACAGGTAGATCAAAGCGGAAGCTGTCATGGGGCCCCCTACTGGCAATGCCTGAATGGTCAGGTGTGTGCCACTTACTGTTGGCAGCTGCCGGTGTAGCACCTGCCACACAGCTCGCATATTTCAAAGTCTTGCAGGACACGGCTGCTAACGGGAACTGAGTTCCTATTGTAGAAAAAGTACAGGAACTCCGTTCCCATGCGTTCCCGCAGGACTCGAGCCCTGCATTGAATAGTATAAGCCAGGGGTGTCCAACTCAAATTAATCGCAGGCCGCATCAGCTTTATGGTTGCTTTCAATCTGCCAGTGGTTAGGCATGGAGGATGGCACTAATAGTCTATCTGAATGAGCATGTTTTTGCACTCTACATTGATTGAGGTACCTAAAGTCCCATTCTGTATTAGGTTTCTAAAAATTATACAAAAATGACAGTCAGTTTTAAAGAGGAGTTCCAGATATGGCATGGACTAATATAGCTATGTAAGTTCCTAAACACACACAGATCCATAGCTCTGCTCAAGACTGTCCTCTCATAGACTTCGTCTCTTATACATGGACATCCTGGGTGCTGCCCATTCTAGTCCCTTTACACTCTCCATTAAAGAAGAAGTAAACCCTGATGGGTTTTACTTCCTCTTTGTTTCCCTGCAAAGGTAAAGCATAATGGACTACTATGCATCGCATAGTAGTCCATTATGTGTCACTTACCTGACACAGGAGCCAGCGATGTCACCACTGTCTCCTCTTCCACGAAGCGTCCATCTTCCTTCCAGGTATCGTGGCTCCGGCGCTATGATTGGCCGGAGCCGGCACTAACGCCATGATCGCCGTTAGCAGCGCCACGCTCAGTGCGCCTTCGCATTGCGCTGTAGACATCGGTGCCTGTCTCTTGCAAATATCTCCTAAACCGTGTAGGTTTAGGATATATTTCTTGCACCTACAGGTAAGACTTAATCTAGGCTTACCTGTAGGTAAAAATGGTCTGTAAGGGTTTGCAAGCACTTTAAAAATATGAGAGGGTCAGCCACACTCCTTAGCTCCTCTTGCAATATTTTTAAAGTGGTTGTAAAACCTTACAAACCACTTTGACCTACAGGTAAGCCTAGATTAAGGCTTACCTGTAGGTCCAAGAAATATCTCCTAAACCTATACGGTTTAGGAGATATTTACAAAAAGACAGCCACCGCTGTCTACGGCGCATGCGCCATAGACAGCGGTGCGCAGCCGCACTGGGCAGGCCGCAGATTGCGGCGATATGCCGCAAGTGTCGGCTCCCGTGCGCATGCGCGGGAGTGACGTCATCGCTGCTTCGGCGAACCACAGTGCTGGAGCAGTGAGACCCGGAAGTCAATCCGGAATCCATGGCAGCGGCAGACATGAAGACAGAGGACCACTTCGGGGGCTTCGTTCTCAGGTAAGTTATTCATAATGAGCTAGTATGCTATGCATACTAGCTCATTATGCCTTTGCCTTGCAGGTTGCTTCCCCCCCCCATGGGTTTACAACCACTTTAATAATCCATGACCCAAAAAGCAGCCTTCTTTTGATGCGTTGTGACATAAAGAAAAAATGCAACAATCGCCGTTTTATTCCTTAGGGTCTCTGTTAAAAAAATAAATGTATAATGTTTTGACGGTTCAAACAAAGGACCAGAAAAGGCCCGGTCTTCAAAGTGGCTAAATCCTTCATGTTTTCCTATATTGCACCATACTTGCCTATCCATGCCCAGCCTGAAATGTATCTAAAGCTTCTTGTACAGTGGTGTGAAAAAGTGTTTGCCCCCTTCCTCATTTCCTGTTCCTTTGCATGTTTGTCACACTTAAGTGTTTCGGAACATCAAACCAATTTAACCACTTGCTTACTGGGCACTTAAACCCCCCTCAGTCCCAGACCAATTTTCAGCTTTCAGCGCTGATGCACTTTGAATGACAATTGCGCGGGCATACAACACTGTACCCAAATGAATTTTTTATCATTTTTTTCCCACAAATAGAGCTTTCTTTTGGTGGTATTTAGTTACAGCTCGGAGTTTTATTTTTTGCTAAACAAACAAAAAAAGATGCAAAAAAATAAAAAAAATAAATCATGTTTTAATAGTTTGTTATAAAATTTTGCAAACGGGTCATTTTTCTCCTTCATTGAAGTGCGCTGATTAGGCGGCACTGATGGGCTGCATTGGTGGGCACTGATGGGCTGCATTGGTGGGCACTGATGGGCTGCATTGGTGGGCACTGATGGGCTGCACTGGTGGGCACTGATAGGCATAGTTAAGGCGGCACTAATAGGCACAGATAAGGCGGCACCGATGGGCACAGATAAGGCGGCACTGATGGGCAAAGATGGGCACAGATAAGATGGCACGGATGGGTGGCACGGATAAGTGGCACGGATGGGTGGCACGGATGGGCACTGATAGGTACCACAGATAGATGGGACTGATGGGCACTGATAGGTGGCACTGATAGGTGGCTCTGATAGGTGGCACTGCTGGGCACTGATGGGCGGCACTGCTGGGCACTGATGGGCGGCACTGGGGTGCAGCACCTTTGAGGCAGATTGGGTGGCACTGTGGGGTGGCACTGTGGGGTGGCACTGTGGGTGGCACTGTGGGCACTATGGGCACTGACAGGGGGCACTGACGGGGGGCACTTACTTTTTCTTTTATTTTACTTCAGGATGGCACTGCGGGAGGCAGGTGGGCACAGGCAGGTGGCAGGTGGTCCCTTGTATTGATGGCCGTGATCGGGACTGATGTCCCGATCACGGCCGCCGGTGATCGGCTTTTTTTTTCTCTCCTCGCGCTGTCAGCGCGAGGAGGAATAATAGCCGATTACCGGCTCCGTTCTATCACATGATCAGCTGTCATTGGCTGACAGCTGATCACATGATAAGGGGTCGGGATCGACCCCTTACACGGATCGGTGATCAGGCGAGTCTCACGGACTCGCCGATCACAGAGCGCGCCGCGCGCGCCCCTCAGGGGGCGCGCAGGCCGCTCGTAACCAGGACGACGTCAATAGACGTAGTCCTGGAAATGTAGGTCCGCGCTAATGCCGTCATTTGGCAATAGCGCGGATCTGAAGTGGTTAAACAATAGTCAAGGACAACACAAGTAAACACAAAATGCAATTTGTAAATGAAGGTGTTTATTATTAAAGGTGAAAAAAAATCCAAACCATCATGGCCCTGTGTGAAAAAGTGATTGCCCCCCTTGTTAAAACATACTATAACTGTGGTTGTCCACACCTGAGTTCAATTTCTCTAGCCACACCCAGGCCTGATTATTGCCACACCTGTTCACAATCAAGGCATCACTTAAATAGGAGCTGTTTGACACAGTAAGGTCCACCAGAAGATCCTTCAGGCCCGGTTCACACCGCTGCGGGGGGAGATCCGGATGTGATTCGCACAGCAAATCACATCCGATCTCCGTAGCGATGCGAGTTCAGCCATACAGATAGTATGGCTGAATTCGCAGCGCTCCCGCAGCAAACTCGCACGGGACCCTTTTTTGGGTCCGCAACAGAATCGGATCGCATGGGGGTTCACACCACTGCGATATGCCGACAGATCTGGGGGTGTCATTAACATAACATTGACACTCCCAGCCGTCCGCATAGGGCAGTGTGAACTGCCGGCGGGAGGTGTGCGATGCGGGTAAACGCCGCGGATTCGCGGCGTTCCCGCATCGCTATAGTGTGAACCCGGCCTTAAAGCTATACAATCATGCCGAGACCCAAAGAAATTCAGGAACAATTGAGAAAGAAAGTAATTGAGATCTATCAGTCTGGAAAGGGTTATAAAGCCATTTCCAAAGCTTTGGGAATCCAGCGAACCACAGTGAGAGCCATTATCCACAAATGGCGAAGACATGGAACAGTGGTGAACCTTCCCAGGAGTGGCCGGCCGCCCAAAATTACCCCAAGAGCGCAGCGACGACTCATCCAAGAGGTCACAAAAGACCCCACAACAACGTCCAAGGAACTGCAGGCCTCACTTGCCTCAGTTAAGGTCAGCGTTCATGCCTCCACCATCAGGAAAAGACTGGGCAAAAATGGCCTGCATGGCAGAGTTCCAAGGAGAAAACCACTGCTGAGCAAAAAGAACATCAAAGCTCGTCTCAATTTCTCCACAACACATCTTGATGATCCCCAAGACTTTTGGGACAACATTCTGTGGACCGATGAGACAAAAGTGGAACTCTTTGGAAGGTGTGTGTCCAAGTATATCTGGCGTAGAAGGAACACTGCATTTCATAAAAAGAACATTATACCAACAGTAAAATATGGTGGTGGTAGTGTGATGGTCTGGGGCTGTTTTGCTGCTTCAGGACCTGGAAGACTTGCCGTGATAAAAGGAACTATGAATTCTGCTGTCTACCAAGAGATCCTGAAGGAGAATGTCCGACCATCTGTTCGTGTACTCAAGCTGAAACGAACTTGGGTTCTGCAGCAGGACAATGATCCTAAACACACCAGCAAGTCCACCACCGAATGGCTGAAGAAAAACAAAATGAAGACTTTGGAGTGGCCTAGCCAAAGTCCTGACCTGAATCCTATTGAGATGTTGTGGTATGACCTTAAAAAGTCCGTTCATGCTCGAAAACCCTCTAATGTAACTGAATTAGGACAATTCTGCAAAGATGAGTGGGCCAAAATTCCTCCAGGACGCTGTAAAAGCCTCATTGCACGTTATCGCAAACGCTTGGTTGCAGTTGTTGCTGCTAAGGGTGGCCCAACCAGTTATTAGGTTTAGGGGGCAATCACTTTTTCACACAGGGCCATGATGGTTTGGATTTTTTTTCACCTTTAATAATAAACACCTTCATTTACAAATTGCATTTTGTGTTTACTTGTGTTGTCCTTGACTATTGTTTAAATTGGTTTGATGTTCCGAAACACTTAAGTGTGACAAACATGCAAAGGAACAGTAAATGAGGAAGGGGGGCAAACACTTTTTCACACCACTGTATATTCTGTGTATGGGCTGTGCAGCGGGCTCCTCTGGCTGTACACATATACTGTGTATGGGGGTAGAGATGTTCTCTGAGAGTCCAAGGTGAAACGCGCCGCTCTGACAGCGGATTATTTTGTAACTTCTGTGTAAATTAGCATGGGATGTAGATTTTTCTTCCCCCCCCCTCTTCCATAGCTGGAGTTGGTTATTGACTCAAGCTGTTCCTGTACGGCTTGCCTTGGACTCTGTGATTACATTAAAGTCAGGCCTTTGTTCTGTGCCGTATCCATGCGAGTGCCTTTTGTTCAGACACTCCTTGTGCTGCACTCTTCATAATGGGAACTGACAGATTGTTGCCTTTCCATTTCGGAATTATTTGCAGGCATCGCAGTGTTTTTAAAGGCACAGCTCTCGGCATACACAATCTATTAGTGCACAGATTGTCTTATTTCCTTCTGTCCTCTGGCCATATCAGATGTCTTTCCAAGACGTTGACGTGGGGGGGGGCTTTTTAAAGGGATACAGCACTGCACGCAGTATTTCTCATGGCGTTGGGATGTCCCCGCGGTTTCTGCCCACAAACCTAAAAAATTAGCTTGTAGGTTAATCGGCTTCTACGTAGAGGTCACCGCACTGGGTGCGTTCGTCTGCGAGGGCTCATTCATACTTTGCTTTGACTTTAACATACATTAACCACTTAAGCCCCGGACCGTTTTGCAGCTAAAGGACCAGGCCCCTTTTTGCGGTTCGGCACTGCGTCGCTTTAACTGACAATTGCGTGGTCGTGCGACATGGCTTCTATACAAAATTGGCATCCTTTTTTTTTTTTTCCCGCACAAATAGAGCTTTCTTTTGGTGGTATTTGATAACCTCTGCGGTTTTTATTTTTTGCGCTATAAACAAAAATAGAGCGTCAATTTTGAAAAAAATGCATTTTTTTTCTTTTTTACTTTTTGCTGGTATTTGATAGAACTACACGATTAATCATTAAAAAAACGCAATCTCGATTCACCCCCCCCCCCCCCCCCCCACGATCTCTTCCGCTGAGAGTAGGCGATTCTTTCATATAAACAAATGGAGAGATCTGCTCACTCAGCTGTCAAAAGAAAGCATCCCGGTGTTCTGCCAAATAGCATCCGGCCATCGGATAGTGTCCGCCCGTACTGCGCAGGCTCAACGCTTGCGCAGTACGGAGCAGAAGGAGATTGGGAAAATCTCCGAAGATGAACGACGCCTGCGCCGTGAGTGTAGGTGCTAGCCCCACAATTAAAGTGGACATAGGGCTGCCGATATTAGAGGCTTGCCACGCTTCGGGTACGGCCTTGCTGCGCTCGGCTCTTTTTATTCTAACTCTGTGTCCACTTGGATGGTGGGGCTAGAACCTGGTCTCATGGCGCAGGCGCCGTTCATCTTCGGCTATTTTCGGATTCTGTGTGTGCTGTGTACTGCACGTGCGCATGACACAGCAGACGCTATCCAATGGGGGACATTATGTGATAGTTCACCGGGCAATCTGTCAAGTTTAGAACTTGAAACATTGTAACTAACCCTTCTTTGATCAAAGGGATAGAACTTCTTGTGTAAACAAATAATCTGGGCAGTCTGCCAAGCTTTCAACCAGGTGTAAATGCAGGAAGTTTAACCACTTAGTCTAAGGCCTCTTTCACATGGGGCGGATCAGTAATGATCCGCCCCGTGATGATCCGCTCGCTCAGCGGTGATCGCTCCGTTGTCCCCGCTGAGCCGGCTGCGGACAGGGCAGTCTCCGCACACTGTGCGGGGACTGCCCTGTCAACTCTCCGCTCTCCTCTATGGGGATCGGATGAGCACGGACCGTGTGTCCGTGTTCATCCGCAGACACCCGCTATCCCATAGGGATGAATGTATGCCCGTATTTCATCCGCAAACGGATGGATGAAATACGGGCATATCATCCGCATGTGTGAAAGGGGCCTTAATCTTTTTCTGACACTTCTTTCTCAAGTTAAAATCAATATTTTTTGCTAGAAAATTACTTGGAACCCCCTAACACAATCTATATAATTTTAGCAGAGACCCTAGGGCAGTGATGGCGAACCTTGGCACCCCAGATGTTTTGGAACTACATTTCCCATGATGCTCTGGCACTCTGCAGTGTACTGGAGCATCATGGGAAATGTAGTTCCAAAACATCTGGGGTGCCAAGGTTCGCCATCACTGCCCTAGGGAATAAAATGGCAATTGCTGCAATATTTTATGTCACGCTGTATTTGCCCAGCAGTCTTTCAAATGCATTTTTTGGGGGGAAAAAATACACTTCATTAAAGCGGGAGTCCGCTGGGACTCCGCGTTTTTTTTTTTTTAAAGTCAGCAGCTACAAATACTGCAGCTGCTGACTTTTAAAATAGTGACACTTACCTGTCCAGCGCGCCCGCGATGTCGGCACCCGAAGCCGATCTCTAGATCGTCACTCGAGTGCTGCCGCCGCCATCTTGGATATGGGAATCAGGAAATGGAGCCTTTCAGCTTCATTTCCCGATTCCCTACTGCGCATGCGCGAGTCGCGCTGCGCAATAAGGATGGTCCCCGCTGCCTCTGGGATCTGTGTGTTTCCCAGCAGGCAGCGGGGCACTTGCGGAAGGGGGCGGGCACTTGCGGAAAGGGGCGTAATCTACGCCCCTTTCCGCAGAGAGCTAGCCCGGAAGTGGGTGCAGTTACCTGGATTATCCAGGTAACTGCACCCCCCTCCCCCCTGAAAGGTGCCAATTGTGGCGCCGGAGGGGGGGAGGATTCCGATGAGCGGAAGGTCCATTTTTAGGGTGGACCTCCGCTTTAAATAAAAAAAAAAAAAAAAAAGTCAAGTTAGCACAATTTTTTTTGTTTTAATGTGAACGATGATACGCCGCGAGAATCGTGAGAGAATCATGATCTATCTTCTAAGCAAAAAAAATCGTGATTCTCATTTTAGCCAGAATCGTGCAGCTCTAGTTGTTGATCACCTCTGTGTTTTTTTATTTTTTTTTTTTTTTGCGCTATAAACAAAAATAGAGCCAAAATTTTTTTTTAAATGCTATATTTTTTACTTTTTGCTACAATAAATATCCCCAAAAAAATATATCAATTTTTTTTTTGCTCAGTTTAGGCCGATACGTATTCTTCTACATATTTTTGGTAAAAAAAAATCGCAATAAGCGCTTGGTTTGTGCAAAAGTTAGAGTCTACAAAATAGGGGATAGTTTTATGGCATTTTTATTCATAATTTTTATTTTATTTTTTACTAGAAATGGCGGCGATCAGCGTTTTTTTTTTTTTTTTGTTTTTTTTTGTGACATTATGGTGGACACACCGGACAATTTTGACACATTTTTGGGACCATTGGCATTAATACAGCGATCAGTGCAATTAAAAATGCATTGATTACTGTAAAAATGTCACTGGCAGTGAAGGGGTTAACACTAGGGGGCAGTGTAGGGGTTAAATGTGACCTAATGTGTGTTTCTTACTGTAGGGGGGCGTGGCTTGGCGTGTGACATCACTGATCGTCGTTCCCCATGACAGGGAACAGACGATCAGCGACAAGCTCACTAGGAAGCACGGAGAGAGGTTTGTTTACACTTACCACTCCCTGTTCTTCAGCTCTGTGACCCAATCGCGGGACACCGGTGGCAATCGGGTCCGCAGGTCCCACAGTAACGGAGCTCAGGACCAGGTCGCAAGTGCGCCGGCGGCGTGAGACCCACGGCTGGGCTCTTAAAGGGCAATGTACCTGTACGTGCTTTTGCCCAGCCGTGCCATTCTGCCGACATATTTATCGGCGTGAGGCGGTCCTTGAGTGGTTATCCGTTTCAGCCCCGGAAGATTTAGCTGCTGAATGGGTCATTTTTTGCAATTTTAGCACTGCATCGCTTTAACCGACAATTGCGCGGTCGCGCGGCGTTGCACCCAAACAAAATTGACGTCCCTTTTTTTTTTTTTTCTCACAAATTGAGCCTACTTTTGGTGGTAAATCAAGGTGAGGAGAAAATTTTGGACAACCGCGCTCCAAATGAAATTTCTCGTGCGTTTATTAGAACATCAGGATCACACTGTACATGTCACAGCAAAGTCATACAGAAGCAAAAACTTCTGACGCGTTTCACACTAAACGTAGTGCTTTCTCATGAGTAAACACTACGTTTAGTGTGAAACTCGTCAACTGTTTTTGGTTCTGTATGACTTTGCTGTGACATGTACAGTGTGATCCCGATGTTCATTTGGAGTGGGGCTGTCCAGAATTTTCTACTCGCCTTGATTTGCTACATGCATTAGTCGGCACCTGGGGCTCTTCATTTCCTGGAGGAAAAACCTTTTTTTTTTCAGCAGACCTACCTGGAGCGGTGGTAACTTCATCTCTAATTTTGGTGGTATTTGATTGCCTCTGTGTTTTTTGTGTTTTTTTCTTTTTTGCGCTATAAACCAAAAAAAGCTACATTACTAGTAAAAAAAAAAAAAAAAAAAAAAAAATGTTTTAAAGGGGCTCATTAGAACCCCAGCTCTTTAGTACCCCCCGTTCAGCAGATCTCCAGCTTATTTAGTTACCCTTGTTCAGCAGATCCCTGGCTCAGTGAGTACCCTCAACTCTGTCTGTCGGCGGGAGGAATAGTGCCCCATCATTGGTGTCTGTCGGCGGGAGGAATAGTGCCCCATCATTGGTGTCGGCGGGAGGAATAGTGCCCCATCATTGGTGTCTGGCGGGAGGAATAGTGCCCCATCATTGGTGTCTGTCGGCGGGAGGAATAGTGCCCCGTCATTGGTGTCTGTCGGCGGGAGGAAGAGTGCCCCATCATTGGTGTATGTCAGTGGGAGGTATAGTGCCCCATCATTGGTGTATGTCAGTGGGAGGAATAGTGCCCCATCATTGGTGTCAGTGGAAGCAATAGTGCCCCATCATTGGTGTCAGTGGAAGCAATAGTGCCCCATCATTGGTGTCAGTGGAAGCAATAGTGCCCCATCATTGGTGTCAGTGGAAGCAATAGTGCCCCATCATTGGTGTCAGTGGGAGGAATTTTACCCCATTGTTGGTTTCATTGGGAGTACTAGTGCCCCTTCATTGGTGTCAGTGGAAGGAATCATTCCCCATCATTGGTATCAGTAGAAGAATTGTGCCCCATTGTTGCTGCCAGTTTGGAGACCACTGGCCCAGAGAAACGCTTTGTTTTGTTTAAACTGTCCCCCAGTATGTGGACGTATGTGAGATGGGGATCTTGGTTTGTAAGCTCTGAGGGCCGAGATTGAGATGAACGAGTCCTGTGTAAAGTGCTGTGTAAAGTGACAGTTATAAAAAATACCTATAATAGCCATTTACATCACTGCTGACCTCCAATAGAGCTTATTATGGAGCCGTTTATTTTTAGAAAAGATTTGCTTGCCTAAACACCCAATAAAAATGTGTGTACAATCTTTCTGTGCAAATGGGGCAAACAAAACACATTATCGGTCTTTTACCTGTGCAAGACCAATGGTTTTCATCAATTTAAAATGCAAAATACTGGACTTGGCTACTAGATATTGTACGGATTTCCAATTTGATTCCTATTTTTTAAAAACAATTGACCAGCACAGGAAATAGCTTTTAAAAACATTTTTTTTTTTTTTTCTTATTTGCACAGAACAAACGTGAACTGTATGAGTGGTAAATGGTTTGTGTGTGATTTTTTTAATAAATATTTTTTATTACCATTAATTTATGCAGTGCTTTACATATTATTTATACACATCAGTCCCGGCCATCTAGGAGCTTTAGGCTCTAGTTACGTTTAGGAAACTTTTAAAATTAGTGCCAGTTGCATTGCAACTTTTCTGTGCAAATTTGGACTTTGATGCGACTTTGCGATTTTGATGTGGCTTTGGTTGGGTGCAACTTGTGCAAAAATTAAAAATTTGTTAGGTTTCCTTTTTTTCTAACTAATTCCAAATTTTCAGAATGATCGGAATTCGAATCAGTCGAAAATTGAAAAATGGGTTTGAATGCTATGTGAAGAATAGCTGGCTGCTAGGCAGCAGGCTGGTTTGGTTGCCACCAAAAAAAGAAACATTTTTTTTTACTCCCCTCTAAATGCCTGTTGCTAGGGGATCCCTCGTAGCCTGCCTCCTTCAGTCCCTGGGCTGGTGACATCACTTCCCCTCGGCGCTGCACAGTCACCTGGGACCTTTCATTGTCCCAGATGACTGTGCGGCATATCACGGCGCGTGGCACCGCTCGCGCATGCGCCGTGGGTGTCCGGGTGTGAAGCCACAGCCCGGTGCCCACAGTAAGAATGCCGGCGCTGGACCCTGGGACAGGTAAGTGTCCGATTATTAAAAGTCAGCAGCTGCTGTATTTGTAGCTGCTGACTTTTTTTTTTTTTTTTTTTTTTTTTTTTTTTTTTTTTTTTTTTAGCGGTCACCCCACTTTAACCACTTGCACTTTAACCACGTCATAGACCGTCCTCAGGATTTTGAGCCGCTGCGCGCCTCCGGGGGCGCGCATCGCGGCGATCGTTGTTGCGGGGTGTCTGATACCCCGCAACTACGATATCAGTAAAGAGTCTCCGTTGAAGACTCTTTACCACGTGATCAGCCGTGTCCAATCACGGCTGATCACAGTGTAAATAGGAAGAGCCGGTGATCGGCTTTTCCTCACTTGCGTCTGTCAGACGCAAGTAGAGGAGAGCCGATCGGCTGCTACTCTGACGGGGGGGGGGGGGGGGGGTCTGTGCTGATCGATTATCAGCACATCCCCCCCAAGGATGCCCACACTGGACCACCAGGGACGTCACCAGACCACCAGGGATGCCCAGCACCAGGTATACCACCCTAGACCACCAGGGATGCCAATCAGTGCTCACAATGGGCATCGCAGATTGGCATGCATTATTGTTTGGCACTGATTGGCATCCATCAGTACAATGCAGTGCCACCTATCAGTGCCACCTATCAGTGCCCATCAATGCCACCTCATCAGTGCCAATTCATTAATGCCACCTCATCAGTGCCAATTCATTAATGCCACCTCATCAGTGCCAGCTTATCAGTTCCCCTCAGTGCTGCCCCACCAGTGCCCATCAGTGAAGGAGAAAACTTACTTATTTACAAGGTACTGAAACAAAAAAAACATTTTTCTAAAAAAAAATTGGTCTTTTTTTTTATTTGTTTAGCAAAAAATAAAAACCGTAGAGGTGATCAAATACCATCAAAAGAAAGCTCTATTTGTGGGAAAAAAAGATACAAATTTCATTTGGGTACAGTGTAGCATTGTCATTCAAAGTGTGACAGCGCCGAAAGCTCAAAATTGGTCTGGGCAGGAAGGTGTTAAAGTGCCTGGTATTGATTTGGTTAAAGGCTAAGTTCACCTTTTTTGTTCACCTTTTTTGTTCACCTTTTTTGTTCACCTTTTTGTTCACCTTTTTGTTCACCTTTTTGTTCACCTTTTTGTTCACCGTTTTGTTCACCGTTTTGTTCACCGTTTTGTTCACCTTTTTGTTCACCTTTTTGTTCACCTTTTTGTTCACCTTTTTGTTCACCGTTTTGTTCACCGTTTTGTTCACCGTTTTGTTCACCGTTTTGTTCACCGTTTTGTTCACCGTTTTGTTCACCGTTTTGTTCACCTTTTTGTTCACCTTTTTGTTCACTTTTTTTTTTCCTAAATTCCAGCCCCCTTATGTACTTGGCAAAAAATAGCAAAACTTTCCATTAAATCTACAGACACTTACCTCACCTGTCCTCATCCACGTTTCCAAGCGTATCCATTAGTAATGCCTTACTTCCTGGTCAGACTGGAGGTCATGACACAGGAAGGAGATTTGACCAGCTGACCTCAGCGCATGCCTGCATCCTCCAACCTCCTACCTACTCACCCATTGCACTTTGTGTTTCATTAAAAAAAAAAAAAAAAATCAATCACTAAATACCCTATGCAATCTGATTGTATTGTGCACAGAAACTCAGCTGTCAAGCCCCTTTCACATCTCTGCATAGTGGGAACTTGCATTTCCACATGTGTGTTTTTTTTTTTTTTTTTTTTATTTTTTTTAAGGGAGTGTGGGTTGTTTTTGGAGCATTTTCACTCATCACACATAGGGCAGCCTATCCACCTGAATGGGCTGCTCTGCACTCAGCAATCGCCCCAAAGCAGCTTCATCGGCACTGAAAACTGAGCAATCGAACACCGCCGATCGCTCGGTTTTCACAGCTCTGTGAGCAGAGAGCTGTAGACTGTCAGTGCAGCTCTCAGGAAGTGACAAGGGCATGGCATTTCTGGCAGGATCAACAGTTACTTTCTGTATTTGCCCAAAAATTTTTGTAGCTTGAAAAAAACAAAAACAAATGCAGTCACATCTAAAGACTGTAAGCTGTAACATATGACTTTTTTTAATCTTGGGTTTAGCTATAATTTAAGTTGATGCTTGGTGCGGATCATTAGGACTTGTGTTGATGGCATCAGTTTTAGAAGTTTCTGAGATCCTTCAGAATTCATTGACTGTTTTATTTGACCTGCAGTTGTCCTGGTCTGCATTTGAACTGCTTTAAGCTGCTTAAAAAAATGTTACCGTAAACCAATCTTGATGACTGTGCAAATGGAACCCCTATACCCCCCCACCGCATGACGGTGTACATGACTTCTCTCTGTGTATGGAGCTCCATTCACACAGCTGTGTCATTCATTTACAGATATCTTTGAAAGAATGATCTACAAGTCCCATCTGCCACCACAGCAGACAGACTTGTAGTTTTCAATGGAACATACAGTGCTTAGAAAGTTTTCTTCCCGCTTTGTCATGTTACAACCAAAAACGTAAATGTATTTTATTGGGATTTTATGTGATAGACCAACACAAAGTGGCACATAATTGTGAAGCGGAAGGAAACTGATAAATGGTTTTTCAATTTTTTTTACAAATATGTGAAATGTGTGGAGTACCTTTTTGTATGGCGCCCCCCGGAGTCAATACTTTTGTAGAGCCACCTTCCACCGCAATTACAGCTGCAAGTCTATTTGGGGATGTCTCTACCAGCTTTGCACATCTAGAGAGGGACATTTCTGCCCATTCTAATTTGCAAAATTGCTCAAGCTCTGTCAGATTGGATGGAGAGCGTCTGTGAACAGCAATTTTCAAGTCTTGTCACAGATTCTCAATTGGATTTAGGTCTGGACTTTGGGCCTTTCTAACACATGAATATGCCTAACCATTCCATTGTATCTCTGGCTGTATGTTTAGGGTCGTTGTCCTGCTGGAAGGGGAACCTCCACCCCATTCTCAAGTCTTTTACAGGTTTTCTTCTAAGATTGCCCTGGATTTGGCTCCATCCATCTTCCCATCAACTCTGACCAGCTTCCCTGTCCCTGCCGAAGAAAATCATCCCCACAACGTAATGCTGCCACCACCATGTTTCACGGTGGAGATGGTGTGTTAAGGGTGATGTGCAGTGTTAGTTTTCTGCCACACATAGTACTTTGCTTTTATGCCACAAAGTTCAATTTTGGTCTCATCTGACCAGAGCACCTTCTTCCACACATTTTCTGTGTCCCCCACATTGGCTTCTCACAAAGTGCTAAAGGGACTTCTTATGGCTTTCTTTCAACCATGGCTTTCTTCTTGCCACTCTTACATAATGGGCAGATTTGTGGAATGCATGACTAAAGCCCCATACACACAAAGTTTTTCCTTCAGGTTTACCAAAACCATGTAGTACAAGGGACCTGCCTGATTGTATACACATTGAAACTCCTAAGGTTGGAACTCCATATTATATGGTTTTGGTAAATCTGAAGGAAAAACAGATACTGTGTATGGGGCTTTATAGTTGTCCTGTGGACAGATTCTCCCCCCTGAGCTGTGGATCTCTGCAGCTCCTCCAGAGTTACCATGGGCCTCTTGGCTGCTTCTCTGATGAATGCTCTCTTAGCCCGGCCTGTCCGTTTAGGTGGACGACCATGACTTGGTAGGTTTGCAGTTGTGCCATAGACTTTCCATTTTCGTATGATGGATTGAACAGTGCTCTGGGAGATGTTCAAAGCTTGGGATATTTTTTATAATGTTTATAACAGCTGCTTTAAACTTCACAACTTCATCCCTGACCTTTCTGGTGTGTTTCTTGGCCTTCATGATGCTGTTTGTTCAGTAAGGTTCTGTAACAAACCTCTGAGGGCTTCACAGAACAGCTGTATTTCTACTGAGATTAACTTACACACAGGTGGGCTCTATTTACGAATTAGGTGACTTCTGAAGGCAATTGGTTCCTCCTAGATCAGGGGTCTTCAAACTATGGCCCTCCAGTTGTTCAGAAACTACAATTCCCATCATGCCTAGTCATGTGTGTGAATGTCAGAGTTTTACAATGCCTCATGGGATGTGTAGTTCCGCAACAGCTGGAGGGCCGTAGTTTGAGGATCCCTGCTCTAGATTTTAATTAGGGGTATCAGGGTAAAGGGGACTGAATACAAGTACATGCCACACTTTTCGGATATTTATTTGTAAATAATGTCGAAAACCATTTATCGATTTCCTTCCACTTCACAATTATGTTCCACTTTGTGTTGGTCTATCACATTAAATACACTTACATTTTTGGATGTAACATGACCAAATGTTATGGGGCGGAGGTTCACCTTACTACAAGGACAACGACCCTAAACATACAGCCAGAACTAAAACGGAATGGTTTAGATCAGGGGTCTCCAAAATTTCTAAACAATAGGCCAGTTTACTGTCCTTCAGACTTAAGGGAGGCCGAACTGTGGGCATTGGGAGCAGAAAAGGTCCCAACGTCAGTGGAAATAACCAATGCTGCATCCTTGTTGTCCATTGGAGGAATAACATCCTTTTATTGGTGTCAGTGGGAGGAATTATGCCCCATTTTTGGTGTCATTGGGCCCATTGATGTCATTGGGAGGAATTGTGCCCCTTTTTAGTGTGATTGGGCCCATTGTTGTCATTGTGAGGAATTGTGCCCCATTTTTGGTGTCATTGGGAGGAATTCTGCTCCTTCATTGGTGTCAGTTGAATGGGGGGGGGGGGGATATGCCCCATTGTAGGAATTAATGGATGAAAATAGTGCCCCAAGGGCCAGATAAAAGCAACCAAAGGGCCGAATTTGGCCCCCGGGCCACAGTTTGGAGACCCCTGGTTTAGATCAAATCTTATTCATGTGTTAGACTGGTCCAGTCAAAGTCCAGACCTAAATCCAATTGAGAATCTGTGGCAAGACATGAAAATTGCTGTTTAGACGCTCTCCATCCAATCTGATAGAGCTTGCACTATTTCACAGAGAAGAATGGGCAGAAATGTCCCTCTCTAGATGTGCCAAGCTGGTAGAGACATCCCCAAAAAAGACTTGCAGCTATAATTGCAGAAGTACTGACTCAGGGAAGATGAATACAAATGCCCGCCACACTTTTCACTCATATATTTTCTTTCACTCCAGAACTATGTGCCACTTTTATGTAGGTCTATCGCATAAAATCCCAATAAAATACATTTTACGTTTTTGGCGGTAACATGACAAAATGTGGCAAATTGAGGGTTATAAATACTTTTTCAAGACTGTACTACATAGCACTGCCGGCAATAGAATGTTGTCCTTTTGTGACATCAATAAAGCTTTAACAGAAAAAAAAAAGTTTAGAGTGGGTTCTACGGTTTACAAAGTATCGGCACCACTGCCTTGCGTTGGACATTGGTGGCCATGCTGCTGTACGCACACTTTTGGTGTGAACCAACCGTTATGGGAAGTTCTGGTCAAAGGTCGTCTCACAGGGTGACTGGGAGTGTACTTCCACATCTGTGGATTATACTGCTGCATGATGAACGGCCTAGGCCAGTGATAAATGACCATTATAAACTATCAGCAATTTTTTATTTATTTTTCGTCATCTCCTCAATACTCTCTTTCCGGGAGACATTGGCATTAACCTCTGTGCTGCTGAGGCAGAAAGTCAGTATATGAAGGATTTCACATGTTAATATCAGACTTGTCTTTGGATTCACCTCCCCTCAGTCGTCGCTGCCGCCTTGTTTTTCAATTAGCTGCCATCTCAGACATCCCTATTGACATCAATCTTAATACCTCTGATATTCCCCCCCCCCATCTCACTTCTCCGAGATACGGCATTCCAGCCAAGTCTGACTAATCTTTATTCCGAATCTATACCGCTTACCCCGGCTCGTCGTCTCCTCGCGCCGTGCTCCCCCCGATCTTACCGACGCTCTTCAAGGTGCGACTGTACCACACACACACACACACACACTACCATGCAATGGGTTCGTTTTAACTTCGGTCCGAGCTGATGAGGATAACCTTCTGCTGAGCATGCTGATCTCCCTTTTTCCGCTAGCTGTCATTTTGCTCGTCTTTTTGTTACGCAGTATGTATCCTGACCATTGACATTGGAGGAGGATATAATTTCATGTGTGTGCTTTTTTTTTTTTTCTTTGATTGCGAGATTCCTTTTTTATTTTTTAGTTATTTTTTGTTATCCTGAGTTTAACTATTACATGAGTGCATGAAATTAGTCCAAAAGCAATGTTTTCATTTCGTTTGCAGTGTGCAAACTATTTATGTAACATGTGACTCCTAGTTTTATTTTTGTATTGTTGGTTTTATTGCCTATAGGATACAGTCAAAATTTATATTTGACAAGTGTATTAAAAAAAAAAAAATAATTATAGATATAGATAGCTAGAGATGGAGATATATGGAGATGGAGATATATGGAGATGGAGATATATGGAGATATATGGAGATGGAGATATATGGAGATGGAGATATATGGAGATGGAGATATATGGAGATGGAGATATATGGAGATATATGGAGATGGAGATATATGGAGATGGAGATATATGGAGATGGAGATGGAGATATATAGAGATATGGAGATATATAGAGATATGGAGATATATAGAGATATGGAGATATATAGAGATATGGAGATAAAAGTTACGAGAGTACCCTGGACAATTAAAGGTGATGGGAGCCACCGTGGGGGGGGGGGAGAATATATGGTAAGAGCTGCCAGGGAGAGTCAGGAGCCACTGAGGAGAAGAAAAAGTGACGGGAGCCACCAGGATAGAAAATTGTTACAGTAGCTCCCAAGGGAGGAGAAGCGAGTGTGGAAGCCGCCGAGGGAGGAGAAGCGAGTGTGGGGAGCCGCCGAGGGAGGAGAAGCGAGTGTGGGGAGCCGCCGAGGGAGGAGAAGCGAGTGTGGGGAGCCGCCGAGGGAGGAGAAGCGAGTGTGGGGAGCCGCCGAGGGAGGAGAAGCGAGTGTGGGGAGCCGCCGAGGGAGGAGAAGCGAGTGTGGGGAGCCGCCGAGGGAGGAGAAGCGAGTGTGGGGAGCCGCCGAGGGAGGAGAAGTGACAGTAGATGCCTGGGCAGAAGAAAAAGTGATGGGATTCCCCAGGAGAGTAAGAAAAGTGATGGGAGTTCCTGGGGGGGGAGGAAAAAAGTGACGGGAGTAAAAAAAAATTATGGGAGTCCCCAGGGGAAATGAAAAGGTGATGGGAGCCACCGTGGGGGTGGGTGGGGGAATAACTGATAGCTGCAAGGGAGGGTCAGAAGCCACCGAGGACAAGAAAAAGTGACAGGAGCCCCCAGGGAGGAGAAAAAGTGTTGGGAGCCACCGAGAGGGGGGATGAGAAAGCTTTGGGAGCCACGAGGTAGAAGAAAAAGTGACGGATGCCTGGGCAGAAGAAACAGTGATGGGAGTCCCCGAGGGGAGAAGAAAGTGACAGGAGCCTCTGGGGAAAAGAAAAACCTGGGGGTTGGGCGCCGAGGATAACTGATAACTTCCAGCAGAGGGGCAAGAGCCACCAAGTAGGGAAAAATAGTGACGGGAGCTGCCAGGGAGAGTAACTTCAAGACCCTATAAAGGGGGTGGCTTGACACCATTTGACATGTTAATGTTGCACTATAACGCCTCATTCACACAGACATACCTAAGGGCTGCATTTGCTTGCACAAGTGTTCAGTGCATTGTCATGCAGGCCAATGTCTGTTGAGATGCAGCAGCTGCTTGGACACAGCTGCTGGTCCCAAGTTTATAGCCGTGCGGATGCGTGTCCCCAAACACGCACTGTCTGCATGTGGTGACACGCACCTGCGCAGCTGTCTTCTTTAACTTCTTAAAGAGGTCCTGTATTCCCATATTTCTGGGATGGAGAGGCTGAAATGGCTTTCTCGGAAAACACTGCTCCCTTAGTTCTGGATACAAGTATGATGGATTTGGTTCCATGAACTCTGCTCATTTTGGAGTGTCAAAGTTCAGGTTGGCCGATTCTCCTCTTCAGCA
>NW_027507758.1:604124869-604137369 GCF_037356315.1 Lithobates pipiens
ATGCAATTAGCGGACCTCCAGCTGTTGCAAAACTACAAGTCCTATCATGCCTCTGCCTCTGGCTGTCATGCTTGTGGCTGTCAGAGTCTTGCTATGCCTCATGGGACTTGTAGTTCTGCAACAGCTGGAGATCCGCTAATTGCATATCCTGACATAGAGGGTAACACAGTGAGCCCCCTTTTTATAGCACTGATCGCTGTATAAATGCCAATGGTCCCAAAAATGTGTCAAGTGTCCGATGTGTCCGCCATAATGTCGCAGTCCCGATAAAAAATCGTAGATTGCCACCATTACTAGAAAATAAATAACAGAACTGAGGTTGTCAATCACAGGTTGTGTGCTGTAGCTCCTCCCCTGTCACCATTTTACTCTTGGTGTCAGGAAAACTTGTCAGAAGTGACTAATACAGATAACGAGGAACGAGGCAGCAAACAGAAATGACACGTGGTGCTCTGGATTGAGACAAGTACACACTGGAAGGGGGTATGCTTTGTTTATACTTCATGTCTGAGGTTTATATCCACCTTAATAAAAAAAAATTAAAATAAGTAGTAATGGTTGTTCTCATTCAGACATTTAATTTAAAGTATTTTTTTTTTTGTGTCCCATCAGGGAGATTTCCTTCACGTTTTGTCCCAGAAATACAATATGAAGTGAGAAAAAAAAATCACCCTAAGTTGGGAGGGAATCCCTGTAACAGTTGTCCACACTGAGGGGTTTCCCCTGTATTAGGCCTCCTGCACCCGGCAGTATGAAGTTTAGAGGCGCTGGAAACGTGACTCAAAAAAACAGACCAAAATCGTGGACGCAGTGCTGTTTTGATACCTTCCTGTTGACTTACAATGGGCAGAAAAATGCAGCATGTAGGACTTTTCGAGGTGCAGCGCAGTGACGTGAACAGTTACGTAGGATTTGAAGGGTAATAGTTTTCATGCGCTTTTATCGCCCTGGAAAAGGGCGGCAGAAGCGCGCCGGTGTGAAAGGAGCCTTAAGAGCCAATAGGCTTGTATCGTATAGCTTTCTCTGGAGTAGTCTTTGTGTCAAAGCAGATAACTGTATTTTACAGAACTCTGGACATGGCTTGTGTTGTCCCATCTAGACTAGTCTTTCTGAACCAGGGTTCTCCCACCTGATAGTGCCTTCATAGCTCTGACACCATTATCCTTTCTCTACTGGCCACCGGTGTGCAATGGTGCATGCCTCCATTACCACCAGTGTAGGGGGACATTCTCACATTCAAATAATGACGAGGGGTATGCTCACTGGCGGTATGCGCTTTGCTGGCCTCTGTATGAGGGGTTCGCGCTTCCCTGCCCCCCCCAGTGTGAGGGGGACACGCTTCCCTGCCCCCCCCCCAGTGTGAGGGGGACACGCTTCCCTGCCCCCCCCCCAGTGTGAGGGGGACACGCTTCCCTGCCCCCCCCCCCAGTGTGAGGGGGACGCGCTTCCCTGCCCGCCCCCAGCGGGAGGGGGGACGCGCTTCCCTGCCCACCCCCCAGCGTGAGGGGGACGCGCTTCCCTGCCCACCCCCAGCGTGAGGGGGACGCGCTTCCCTGCCCACCCCCCAGCGTGAGGGGGACGCGCTTCCCTGCCCACCCCCCAGCGTGAGGGGGGCGCGCTTCCCTGCCCACCCCCCAGCGTGAGGGGGGCGCGCTTCCCTGCCCACCCCCCAGCGTGAGGGGGGCGCGCTTCCCTGCCCACCCCCCAGCGTGAGGGGGGCGCGCTTCCCTGCCCACCCCCCCCCCCCAGCGTGAGGGGGACGCGCTTCCCGGCCTCCCCCCCCCAGCGTGAGGGGGACGCGCTTCCCGGCCTCCCCCCCCCCCCCAGCGTGAGGGAGACGCGCTTCCCGGCCTCCCCCCCCCCCCCAGCGTGAGGGAGACGCGCTTCCCGGCCTCCCCCCCCCCCCCCAGCGTGAGGGAGACGCGCTTCCCGGCCTCCCCCCCCCCCCCAGCGTGAGGGGGACGCGCTTCCCGGCCTCCCCCCCCCCCCCCAGCGTGAGGGGGACGCGCTTCCCGGCCTCCCCCCCCCCAGCGTAAGGGGGAACCGCTTCCCGGCCTCCCCCCCCCCCAGCGTGAGGGGGACGCGCTTCCCGGCCTCCCCCCCCCCCCCCCCCCAGCGTGAGGGGGACGCGCTTCCCGGCCTCCCCCCCCCCCCCCAGCGTGAGGGGACGCGCTTCCCGGCCTCCCCCCCCCCCCAGCGTGAGGGGGACGCGCTTCCCAGCCTCCCCCCCCCCCCCCAGCGTGAGGGGGACGCGCTTCCCAGCCTCCCCCCCCCCCCAGCGTGAGGGGTACGCGCTTCCAGCCTCCCCCCCAGCGTGAGGGGGACGCTCTTCCCTGCCCCCTCAGTGCGACCCCCCCCCCCCCAGGGGCAGGGGTGCGCTGTTTACCGGCCCACCAGGGTGAGGGGGGACGAGGCTCTTTACTGCCCCACCAGGGCAAGTGGGAGCACTCTTTACAGGCCCACCAGGGTGAGGGCACATTTCTTCCCTGATTAGTGTAAGGGGCAATACAGATTTGCAGGGTCTCTGTTACTTTTCTAACAGATATTCTGTAAACTTAATATTTTACTTTGAATGTAATTTTGTCCTATAGAGCAGAGAATCTTGTGGGTATCAGATATACTATGTTTGACACACAACTACAACAGAGGTCACCAGCCTTTTTTCTACTTAAGGGCCAGATTCCATGTATGTGAATGTGTGGAGGGCTGCATTCACCTGCTAATAAATGAAGATAATAATAATCCTAACATAGTAATAACAGTACAGGTTTACCTCCGTTTAATTAGTTCTTCACTAATACAGCCAGTTCACCCTGTGGGAGTTTTACTGCCCCTTCCCCCATCCTGGCACCCAAGGGTGGCTGACGCCAGCCAGCATGGCCTGGAGATGTTCCTGCCCTTAGAGGGAGATTGGGGCCCCGTCCCCAGGGTTGATGGGGTCCCTGTAGCCAAGTGAAAAGGTGTCTTTGTCCCCAGGAGTGATGGCGTCCTGTACCCAAGTGAGAAGGGTAGTTCAACCCCCCCCCCCATTTTCAGTGTTCTCTGTCCCCCTTCACATCACTCCCATAGTGTTCTCTCCCTCTGCCCCATAGCAAGTTTTCTGTGCCCCTAAAGCAGTATGCTCTGGCCCCCTCACACACACCAACACAAACACAGGGTGTAGGTAGAACTCTCCTACCTTACACAGGTGTAGAGCAGAGATCGACATCGCAGGTCTGGATGGGGGCGGGAGCTGCTGAAGTTAACTTTTCACGGTAACAGGCTGGTGATTGGCTGCTAGGATCATTCGGCAACCAATCACCTGCTGTTTAATGTAAAAAGTTAACTCCTGTGGTTCCTGCCCCCATCCAGCCCTGTGATGCTTGCCGTTGTTTTAATAAAGAGGACAACGGCGAAAATGTGCACAGGCCGGGTGCCCGTCAATTCATCACTGGTCTCCTTTAGCGCTAAGCTGGCAGGAGTAGTGAAGCTGCTGTCACTACTCCTGTCAGCTTGTAGATAGGAACGCTCCACGCAGCACGTCCCCCCCCCCCCCCCCAGCTTACATGATACCACCACACCCAGGGCATCCACCCCTCCGGCCCACCCCTTGTCACGGCTCTGGTTGAAGTGGCTTTGTGGAGACTTGCCTTGTACTTTAGGTTCAGCTTTGGGACGTGTGATGGACTGTCCATTTTTGAGACCTAAAAAAACTAGGAATTCACTTTCGTGAGTTGCCTATAGCAACATCTATTGGTAATAACCGATTTGTCTGTAAGACGGGATACCTCCAAAACTCAAATGAAATTGTAGAAAGAGAGGCAATGGAACAAAGTAATGTCCCAAAAGAGTGCTATAAGGAGAATCAAGCACGGATTGTCAAATGAAAAAATAGCTTTATTGAGTTCACAAATGTAAAATATGGCATTATCGCCCCCATTACGCAAATGACCAAGCGGCGTGTTCCCTTCCGATGGGTCCCAGAAGCACAAGTATCTTCTGAACAGTTTTTAAAAGCCTTGTTCACCTCGGGCCCCATCCTGAATCATGCCGACCCATTCTTGGCCCTATGTCTTAGAGGTAGATGCCTCTGAAAATGCAGTAGGGGCTATGTTATCACAACGACAGGGCCCTAAATCATTACTTCATCCCGTGGCCCTTTTCTCCAAGAAACAGAATCCATCTGAGAGGAACTACGATGTTGGAGATCGGGAGTTGTTTGCCATTAAAGTTGAGCTTGAATAATGGCGTTATCTGTTTGAAGGTGCCTCTCACCTTATCCTTATCCACAAGAATTTAAAGTACTTGAGAACAGCTAAACGACTAAGGCCGCGTACACACGGGCGGACTGTATGGCCTACTTAGTCCGTCGAAACACATTTCAGCGGACAGTCCGCTCGTGTGTGGGCTTCAGCGGACTTTTTCAGCGTGCAGTCTGGCGTACTAAGTATTTCGGAATTTCCATAATACTGTCCGTCATACTTCGGTTTCAGCGGACAATCCGCTCGTGAGTAGGCTAGTTCGACGGACTAAGAATGGCGCATGCTCAGAAAGATTTACACGGCGGAAGGTTGCATTGCTGTGTATTGGACTTCCTATTTCTAGTCCCGTCGTACGTGCTGTACACGTCATCGCGCAAGCTTTCGACGGACTGTTTGTGCATCCGTGTGTGGTCAAGTCCGTTCATTCGAAAGTATGACGGACTGTCCATCGGATTGTATGACGGACTAAGTAGGCCATACAATCCGCCCGTGTGTACGCGGCTTAAGACTTCGGAAGGCAAGATGGCCACTGTTTTTTTTTTTTTTCTCCCGCTTCATTTTCCGTATTACCCTTCACCCTGGATCTAAAAATGGTAAACCAGACGCACTGTCACACATGTTCCATGGCCCAGTCCTACCCTCGGGAACCTGACACTGTCCTAGCGGCCAAGAATTACCTCCTCCAGTCAGATCTGATGTGCCAAATGAAGGCAGATGTGATTGATCAGCCACCTCCTCAAGACGTATCTCTTCAGTTAAGGGGCGGGCTCTATTTCCATAATGAACAAATCTTTTTCTCTGAACAACTTAGGGTTACTGTACTTAAACAATGTCATGATCACCCTTTGGCAGGCCACTTTGGAATCCACAAAACTACAGACTTGATTTCTCATTCCTTCTGGTGGCCAGAGGCAGGACTGTAATAAATATGTGAACTCCTGTTTAACATACATACGAGGCAAATCTGATAAAGCCAAAACTTGGGGTCCACTGGAATCTCTTCCTGTGCCTAAGAAACCATGAAGTATGATATCTATGGATTTCATTGTAGAACTTGCCCCATCAGAGAACAATCCAGTATATTTGTCGTGGTTTTATCATCTGACCAAGATGGCTAATTTTGTACCTTTTGCATTCATTCAGCCACCAAACAATCACCCTTTTTTGCCAACTATGGGTATCATCCTTCATTTTTGCCTGAGCTGTCTATAGAATCTTCCATACCCGCTGTACAAGACACATTGAGTTTTTCCCGTTCCTATAATCAATTACTACAGGACACCATTGCTAAAGCCCAGGCAAACAATAAAAAAACTTTGACAAAAAGAAAAGGAGTAACCTGAGTCTAGACCCAGGCAACAAATTCTGGTTATCTACCGCAAACTTGAAATGAAGATGTCCCTCAAAGAAACATGGCCTGAGATAGCTAGGGCCTTATCCAATCAAGAGGAAAATCAATACTCTGGATTTTGAGCTAGTGTTACCAAAGAATCTGAAGATTCACCCAGTATTTCACATCTTTACTAAAACAGACTGTGCCTAATCCCTTTCCTAACCTGGGTCCGGAAAACCCATCTCCACTGCTCGTCGAGGGCAATGAGGAATATGACATTGAAGCTGTACTGGATTGTAAAACCAAAAATGGCCAAACACAGTTCCTTATCAAGTGGAAATGCTATGGCCCAGATGAGAATTTGTGTGAGCCAGCTTCAAATGTGCATGCCCCTCAAATGGTGTGAGCCTTTTTCCAGCGTCATCCAGAAAAAGCCCCTGAAGGACATCTGGAGGCTGCACATAAGGAGGGGCCAATGTAAGGGTACTGTCCAACGCTCTCGCGCATATGGAACTTGGCTGCACCAATGCACAAAGTAATGTGTGCGCTTGCAGGAGTGTGTCCACAGTTCCCTTTGGTGCCAGACGGTGAACACATTACCCCTGATGACATCAGACGTGCTGACAAAACAAGTCGGATTACGCAATACGTGATACGTCACTTCCGCCAATGTGTTTGAGCGCCTTGTGGCGTGCTGGTTCCATTTTATGTGCTTTTTTACTGGAATTAATTTTTACGAATAAATGGCTACAAGTTGCGCTATGTTTTTTTCCTTTACTTATGAATCCCGTCTGGTTATATCGCTGGTAAATGGCATCTGCATTGGTGGATACATCTTGATTTACCTTTCCGCTCAACTGACACCTGTCCTGGTTGTCTGATCAATCTGGCGAATAGGTTGTTAGCCTAAAACTGGTGGAAGACGGCACGTTACTTTTCCTGTCACTGAATGTATTCATCACTGTGCACTTGATTGAAGAATCGTCGTTGGTGGCTTATGGACTTAATTATTGAAAATATACATTCGTATTTGAACACTATTTGATTGTATTATTATTTTTGTTTTTAACGTTTATACACATTTGAGCACGGTATGAAATTATTAATTTTTAATTTCGTTATTCTTGACCTTTTGGATTATACTACAAGCTGCTCTAGATTGATTGATTGATTTATTGTATTGGTTATATTTAGAATTATTGTATCCGGTGTGCGCGGCTTAAAGGTTTCACCTTTAATTTCACATATTCTTCATATTATCATGTCATGTTATAAATATTTTTGCGTCTATATCATTTTTATTATGTTAATATTTGGGTACATTGATGCATATTATGTAATTATCCTTTACTATTTAGTATTTTTTATCATGTGATTTATCAATCATGTTTATTATATTTTGCATGTTACTTATTGTGATGCATTTTTTTTTATTGCCCACTTGTATTAAATAATTGTCATTTAAATTGATTCATCACATTCTAGTGGTGTGTTTCATATAAAGTGTCAAAATCCCCCCTTTTTTTCCCCTATTCTCCTCTTTTTACTAGTCACCTAGACAAGCCTAGGTGATTCAGGTCATTGTCCACCCAGACAGTCCTGCACCAGTTTTCAAGAAGACCCAGGGCTGTCCAAATCTCATTAAAGCGGAGGTCCACCCTAAAGTGGACTTCCGCTCATTGGAATCCTCCCCCCCCCCCCCTCCGGCGCCACAATTGGCACCTTTCAGGGGGGAGGGGGGGTGCAGGTACCTGTACAGTACAGGTATCTGCACCCACTTCCGGCGTAGATTCTGCAGAAGGTACGCCCCTTTCCGCAGAATCTATGCCCCTTTCCAAAAGTCCCCCGCTGCCTGCTGGGAAACGCACGGATCCCAGAGACAGCGGGGACCATCCTTATTGCGCAGCGCGACTCGCGCATTAGGGAACCGGGAAATGAAGCCGAAAGGCTCCACTTCCTGATTCCCACACCCAAGATGGCGGCGGCAGCACCCGAGAGACGATCGAGAGATCGGCTTCGGGTGCCGACATCGCGCGGCGCGCTGGGCGGGTAAGTGTCACTATTTTAAAAGTCAGCAGCTGCAGTATTTGTAGCTGCTGGCTTTAAAAAAAAAAAAAAAAAAAAAAACGGCGGACTCCCGCTTTAACCAGCTTTCTGTTCACGTAGATCTTCTCACTGAGTTTAAAGTTGGCAATGAAGATCATGGCTTTTTGACTGTTAATTGTAATAATGTCCTCTTGCATTATTTTACAGGACGTCTTCCTAAATGTTCGTAGCTTCCTCAAAAGCCATGCCCAAAGTCTGTAGGCAAGAGGCTACCATGCAGTCCCCTCCAAAAGCCCCCTGTCTTGGTTTGGGTCTGTCACAGGTCATGTCATGGGAAAGAGGGTTGTACTACTTTTGGGGATAGATCCCAGCTGTCATGCTGATCCAGCAGCTTCATTACTTTTAGTAGATAACCAGAAGGAGAGGCAGCAGCCATTTTTCTCTCAGCGCATGTCTCCTTTAAGAAAGATTATTGGAATGTGGTGCTGAGTGAGCCCCCATCTTGTCCTTGGTGAGACAATGAGATTCCTAATGTGTCTATTGTGAGCGGAGAGTGCTAAATTTAAGCCGCTGTCACTGTATAATAGGCCAGGCAGAGAATATCTTCATTACAGTTCTTGCTGGGAGGATGTTGGGCTCTCTTTTTCTTTCTTTCCTTCCTTCCTTTTTAGTTGGTTTATTTCCTCATTTCTCTTTGACTCTCGATGTCCCATTTTTAGTTTTAATACCTCCATGCTTTTAATGATTTTTTTTTTTATTATATTTTTTCTTATTCTCAGTTCACACTCCAGAGTATGCAGAGATGTTGGAGGCAATGAAGTTTGCACATTGAAGTTCCCTTGCATTGCTCAGACTGCAGACACCCGTAGATATGATTGTCACTTCTAGCCAATAACTTATATACTCCCTACCCCTCCTTAGGCGACTGAACTTGAACTTGCTGGAAAATGTGTGGCAAAATCACTTCAGTCTCACTACTGCCGCTTAACCTCTCGTAATGGCAGCAGCATATTCCTAAACTATTACCGCAGGTTTGCAAAGGGTAATTTCTCACCTTGTGGCCATTATCTGTGGCTGTCACTAATTGCATTGTTGGCACTTCGAAAAGTTTGGGACATTAAAATGGACCGATAGTCTTCCAGGACTACATGTCCCATGGTGCACTTGTCCTGGCTTCTCATTGGTCCCTGGCTGCAGCTAATGGGGAGACAGGAGGAGGAGTCAGAACCAGGCAGTGATCTCTGCAATTGCCACTCTGTCCCTGTCCAGCATTGACAGAAGGAGGGTGAAGCAGGGGAAATCCACTGACAGCCATCACTCATTTCTCACCTTGTCACAGTGCCGCTCACTCCCGCAGCTGCGCCGGGCGAAGGCAGGGAGGAGGATTAGAGAGCACCGGCAGTGGCGGCAGCATCTTAGTATAGCTTGCGTGCCGATAAAGAGTTCTGCATCCCAGCTGTGGCATGCATGCCATTGGTCCGCCATCACTGCCCTCCAGAATTGGCTTGGGCTGTAAGAGGTTTAATAAAAATAAAATAAAAATAAAGGCAGACTTGAACTACATGGAGTTTGCTTTGAATATTAAAAATGTAAAAATTGTCTTTTTGGTTTGTGGTGCTCCAATACCATGAAGATCCGCTTTAAAAGTGAAACTATACTCTCCTTTACTCCAGAGCTGTGGTGTCCCCCGGGCTCCTCGCTGGCTGCTGATATCTTTACCAGATCTGCTTCTGGTAGGGTCACATTGCCAAGTAGTAATCTGCAGAGAGCACTCGTACCCCACCAGGATAGTATGTCTCTTCTGTAGAGATGCTGATTCTGAGAATCACATTTTTTTTTTTTTTCTTAGAATAAATATTTCAGATTCTCTCACGATTCTCGCGGCGTAACATGATCTTTCACATTATACAAAAAAATCAGGTTAACTTTACTGTCTTTTGAATCTAAAAATAAATAAAAAATGTGTATTTTTCCCCTAAAAAAAAAATAAGTTTGTATGACTGCTGCGCAAATACAGTGTGACATAAACAGCGACAGCCGCCATTTTATTCTGTAGGGTCTCGGCTTAATATATACATATACATATATATATATATATATATATATATATATATATAACGTTTAGGGGTTCGAAGTAATTTTCTAGGCAGAAAATACTGATTTTAACTAATAAGCAGCACGTGTCAGAAAAAGGTCTGGTCTTTAAGTGGTTAAACTAACCTCATTTACACACAGAAGATTATTCCTTTGATCCAAAAGAACTGAGATGCACAATGTATCTCTTCTCTTTTCTCCCAGCCCTGAGGAATGTTGATAAACATTGCCGGCTTATTTTTTGACAACTCTGAGCCCCTCTGCACTTGTCGCATAGAATCAATGAAATGTCGGGTTAAGATTGTGAGGGAGGAGTTGAATCGGGATCGCAATCTTTTAACAATTAATCGTGCAGCTCTACTCTTCTGCATTAAAATTCTGCCTGGTCACCAATTTGTTTTCCCCCCTAAAGTTTCGCTTTAACTCGTTAAACCCAAACCCTGCAGCCTAACGCTGTACCAAGTGGTGGTGGGGGGGGGGGGGTCTTCTGCATTCTGGGCATACATCACTGAACACACAGGCTGCTTTTCACACTGAAAGAGACGGTCGTTAGAGCTAAAGCGCCGCTTGTTTTAGCGCTAAAGCGCCGCTTGTTTTAGCGCGGTTGAAGTGGCGCTTTCGCGCTGATTTTGTTCCACTAGTGGGGCACTTTTAACCCAAAAAGGGTTAAAAACTCCAGTTTTGCAGCGTTTTTTTAGGCGCTTTGAAAGCGCTGCCCATTCATTCCTATGGGCAGGGCACTTTGGGAGCGCTCCCAACCCACCCCAAAGATGCTGCTTGCCGGACTTTTTGTGATGTCCCTCAAGTGCAGCGCCCCCCACCCCAGTGTGAAAAGTCACACTGGAATGAATGGAAGGCAGTTTTCCTAAAGCGCCTGAAAACCGCCCCAGTGCGAAAGGGCTCTTAGTACAGCGTTCAGCCGCAGGATATTTCAGCCTTTGAAGGCTGCAGGCAATTCTGGGCTGGATGCTGCAACCGTGCCTCCTGAGCGCACAAAAACGCCAGTTTGGACGCACGGGCTAAAATTCCATTGCTTGTGGGGCCTGCCTTGTGTGGAGTCAGTGACTGCTCCAGGGGGTCGTAATGACAGCCAGGCATCAAGCATTTTAGCAGGAGATTTTCTTGTACAGGTTTCCTTTAAGCCCCGGCTGGGTTGAGCTGTGCCAGCGGGGTCCAGGATTTGTGTGTTTAGCTGTGAAGGATTTACCAGTGTGCTATTAAGTTATTTTTTTTTTTATATCTTTATGTATTTACACACGGCTTCACGGCGCTGCTTGTTTTTATTTATTTTTTTATTTTCCCCCTGTGGTACCGACTGTGTTCTTCGAAATATTATTCTCTCATGCCGATCAGTGTGGCATGGCTAATTTGTTACACGGCAGGACTTTAACCTTCCTCATTTTCACGCTGTTATCAGCCAACAAGGATACGTTGTCGTGAAAACGTTTCCAGTGCTGGTGGGGTAGGAGTCTTCTCCGCAGATTGCTACTTGATAACGTGACCCTTCCTGTGAAATCTACCTGTACAGACCATACTTTCATTGTTTAAAACAAGTCATCTGAAGTCCAGCTCCAAGCAGGCTACCCCCCAAACCCATGCCTAACCCCCCCCCCCCCCCCCACCCCCGCGCTTTTCTTTTATTTTTATAATATAATTTTGTCAAGTGTCTTTGCATTGGTCGCATGACTTCATAGGTCCTCTTCCTCTACTTTTTTTTCCCTTTCAGCAGCTGATGGATCCTACATGCCTACATGCTGCGAACAAGGCAACGTGCCGAAATGCATTAGCTTGCTTTTGAATAATTTTCATGCTAAAGAAGTTGCAGGCTCTCTACTAATTTCGCATCCTAAGTGCCGCAGAGAACTGTACCAAGTTATGATGCATTGCTGCATTTCGCCGTGGGTCCAAGAAGTCATGATGATGTCCACCCCATCTCCCTCTCTTCATGGGGTGGTGGTCCAAGAAACCCTGAGATCCACTTATGATCCTCTTCCAGGATGAGTGCTTCCATCATCAGAGTGTTCAGGTTTTCAACAATGCATATTCCACCCCTAAAACTGGCCATAGCTCAAGTCAAAAGGGAATCCCTGCATCCGCACATCCGTGTTGTCCCTGAAATGGAAGGTAAGAGTGGCAACCTCAGCCTGGACTCTGGCCCCCCCCCCTGGACTCTAGATCCCCATGGCTAAGCGAAACGTGTTGGAGCCTGGCCTGAGTCAAGGCCGATTTTGCTGCTCTTAATCCCCGCACACACGGTTGGATTTTCAGACGGAGTATTTTGTCGGAAATGTGTTGGCTCCATCAGACATTTTCCATCGGAATCTTCGTCGCACAAAATCTGAGATCTGGATCTCAAATTTTCCAACAACAAAATCCGTTGTCGGAAATTCTGATCGTGTGTACACATTTCCGACGCACAAAGGGCCACGCATGATCAGAATCAAGCAGAAGAGCCGCACTAGCTATTGAAATAAATTTTTCTCGGCTCGTCATACGTGTTGTACGTCACCACGTTGTTGACGTTCGCAATTTCCAACCAACTTTGTGTGACTGTGTGTCTGCAAGACAAGTTTGAGCCAACATCTAGTGGAAAAAATTCATGGATTTTGTTGTCGGAATGTCTGATCGTGTGTACACCATTCCGGCGCACAAAGTGCAACGCGTGCTCGGAATCCAGCCGACGAGCCGTACTTGCTATTGAACTTAAATTTTCTCGGCTCGTCGTATGTGTTGTTACGTCACCGCGTTCTTGACATTGGCAATTTCCGACCAACCATGTGTCTGCA